>NC_068297.1:37788403-37945846 GCF_025860055.1 Xyrauchen texanus
TAATAATAACTAGAAAAAGTTCGTCGAGACAAACTTTAAGTTGGCTTGTGAAAGTTTGGACCAGAAAGTTTGAAGTTTAAAGTAGTTTGAAGTTTAAAGTAGTTTGAAGTTTAAATTAGTTTATAGTTTAAATTAGTTTAAAGTTTAAATTACTTTAAAGTTTAAATTAGTTTGTAGTTTAAATTAGTTTAAAGTTTAAAGTAGTTTGTAGTTTAAAGTAGTTAAAAGTTTAACTTAGTTGCTAGATAGATAGATAGATAGATAGATAGATAGATAGATAGATAGATAGATAGATAGATAGATAGATAGATAGACACTCAGATAGATAGATAGATAGATAGATATTGACCCTCAAATAGATAGATAGATAGATATTGACCCTCAGATAGATAGATAGATAGATAGATAGATAGACAGACAGATAGATGCTAAGCATGTTTTTAGCATTTTTTAGTACTTCACTAGGTGATACTAAGATGTGTTAAGCATGATGCTAAGCACGCTTTTAGCATCTTTTAAGCACTTCGCTAGGTGATGCTAACATGTGTTAAGATGATGCTTAGCATGTTTTTAAGCATGTTTTCAAGACTCAGCTAGGCGATGCTAAGATGTGTTAAGATGATGCTAAAGACGATTTTAAGCATGTTTTAAGACTTCGCTAGGCTGATGCTAAGATGTGTTAAGATGATGTTGGACGCTTTTAAGATTTTTTAAGACTTCGCTAGGCGATGCTAAGATGTGTTAAGCATGATGCTAAGACGCTTTTAAGATGTTTTAAGACTTCGCTAGGCAATGCTAAGATGTGTTAAGATGATGCTAAAGACGCTTTTAAGCATTTTTTAAGCACTTCGCTAGGCGATGCTAAGATGTGTTAAGATGATGCTAAGATGTTTTTAGCATGTTTTAAAGCACTTCGCTAGAGCTGATGCTAAAGCATGTTTTAAGACTTCACTACGCGATGCTAAGATGTGTTAACATAATGCTAAGACGCTTTTAAAGATGTTTTAAAGACTTCGCTAAGCTGATGCTAAGATGTGTTAAAGATGATGCTATCACGCTTTTAGCATGTTTTAAGCACTTTGTTAGGCGATGCTAAGATGTGTTAAGATGATGCTAGCACATTTTTAGCATGTTTTAAGCACTTCGCTAGTCAATGCTAAGATGTGTTAAGATGATGCTAAGACGCTTTTAGCATGTTTTAGCGTGTGGCTAGGAAGATTTTAGGTCATTACTTTTTGGCTGCTTGATAAAAGAAATCCTCTGAGGGAGAGAGAGAGGGAGAGATGCAGGGCTGACAGGCCCTTTTGTGTGTGTGTGTGTGTGTGAAAATGTCAGTTGAATTTGAATTTCTGAACATTCCGCAATGTTAAGTCAATGGGAGTTTTTTCTGAGTTTGATCATCATTTTTAGGAAAACCGTAAGTCCGATCAGTTAGAAAAGATATAGCACACTATTAGGGATTAGTCTGAAGGTCTGTGCCGAGTTTGGTGCCTGTAGCTTAAAAGCTCTAGGAGGAGTTAGATATAGAAATTTCAGAGTAAGAATAATAATAATAATAATAATAATAACTAGATTAAAAGTTTGAGAACAAACTTTAAGTTGGCTTGTGAAAGTTTGGACCAGAAAGTCTGAAGAAGTTTAAAGTAGTTTGAAGTTTAAATTAGTTTAAAGTAGTTTATAGTTTAAAGTAGTTTGAAGTTTAAATGAGTTTAAATGAGTTTAAAGTAGTTTATAGTTTAAAGTAGTTTATAGTTTAAATGAGTTTAAAGTTTAAATTAGTTGCTAGATAGATAGATAGATAGATAGATAGATAGACACTCAGATAGATAGATAGAGATAGATAGATATTTACCCTCAGATAGATAGATAGATAGATATTGACCCTCAAATAGATAGATAGATAGATAGATAGATAGATAGATAGATAGATATTGACCCTCAAATAGATAGATAGATAGATATTGACCCTCAGATAGATAGATAGATAGATAGACAGACAGATAGATGCTAGCACGCTTTTAGCATTTTTAGTACTTCACTAGGTGATGCTATCATGTGTTAGCGTAATGCTAGCACGCTTTTAGCATCTTTTAGCACTTTGCTTGGCGATGCTAACATGTGTTAAGCATGATGCTAGCACGCTTTTAGCATGTTTTAACACTTCGCTAGGCGATGCTAGCATGTGTTAAGCATGATGCTAAGCATGTTTTTAAGCATTTTTTTGCACTTCGCTAGGCGATGTTAACATGTGTTAAGCATGATGCTAACACATTTTTAGCATGTTTTAACACTTCGCTAGGCGATGTTAAGCATGTGTTAAGCATGATGCTAAGACGCTATTAAGCATTTTTTAGCACTTTGCTAGGCGATGATAAAGATGTGTTAAGATGACGCCAAGACGCTTTTAAGCATGTCTTAAGACTCGCTAGGCTGATGCTAACATGTGTTAAGCATGATTTTAAGACATTTTTAAGATTTTTTAAGCACTTCGCTAGGCGTATGTTAAGATGTGTTAAGATGATGCTAAGATGTTTTTAAGCATGTCTTAAGACTTCGCTAGGCGATGCTAAGCAAGTGTTAAGCATGATGCTAAGACGCTTTTAAGCATGTCTTAACACTTCGCTAGGCGATGCTAACATGTGTTAACATGATGCTAAGCACATTTTTGCATTTTTAAGCACTTCGCTAGGCGATGCTAAGATGTGTTAAGCATGATGCTAAGACGCTTTTAAGCATGTTTTAACGACTTCGCTAGGCGATGCTAAGCATGTGTTAGCATGATGCTAAGATGTTTTTAAGCATTTTTTAAGCACTTCGCTAGGTGATTTTAAGCATGTGTTAACATGATGCTAAGACGCTTTTAAGCATGTTTTAACACTTCGCTAGGCAATGCTAAGCATTTGTTAGCTTGATGCTATCACGCTTTTAGCATTGTTTAAGCACTTCGCTAGGTGATGCTAAGCATGTGTTAAGCATGATGCTAAGCACGCTTTTAGCATGTTTTAGCACTTCGCTAGGCTGATTTTAACATGATGCTAAGCACATTTTTAGCCTTTTTAAGCACTTCATGAGTCAATGCTAACATGTGTTAAGCATGATGCTAAGCATGTTTTTAGCATGTTTTAGCGTGTGGCTATGAAGATTTTAGGTCATTACTTTTTGGCTGCTTGATAAAAGAAATCCTCTGAGGGAGAGAGAGAGGGAGAGACACAGGGCTGACAGGCCCTTTTTGTCTGTGTGTGTGAAAATGTCAGTTGAGATTTAAATTTCTGAACATTCCAGCAATGTTAAGTCAATGGGAGTTTTTTCCGAGTTTGATCGTCATTTTTAGGAAAACCGTAAGTCCGATCAGTTAGAAAAGATATAGCAACTTGAGTCAGACCAGTTTGAGTGTCTGTGCCGAGTTTGGAGTATGTGGAGTTAAAGCTCTAGGAGGAGTAGCGTATAGAAATTTCACCGCTAAGAAGAATAATAATAACTAGAAAAAAAAGTTCGTCGAGACAAACTTTAAGTTGGCTTGTGAAAGTTTGGACCAGAAAGTTTGAAGAAGTTTAAAGTAGTTTGAAGTTTAAAGTAGTTTGAAGTTTAAAGTAGTTTGAAGTTTAAATTAGTTTGTAGTTTAAATTAGTTTGAAGTATAAATTAGTTTGAAGTTTAAATTAGTTTAAATTAGTTTATAGTTTAAAGTAGTTTATAGTTTAAATTAGTTTAAATTAGTTTAAAGTAGTTTAAAGTTTAACTTAGTTGCTAGATAGATAGATAGATAGACAGACACTCAGATAGATAGAGAGATAGATAGATAGATAGATATTTACCCTCAGATAGATAGATAGATCGATAGATAGACATTGACCCTCAGATAGATAGATAGACAACAGACAGACAGAGAGACAGATAGATAGATAGATAGATAGATAGATAGATAGATAGATAGATAGATAGATAGATAGATAGATAGATAGATAGATAGATAGATAGATAGATAGATAGATAGATAGATAGATAGATATTGACCCTCAGATAGATAGATTGATTGATTGATTGATCCTTGCTACCCTGAGTCCCATGAACAAAGCCAGAAGTCTTTATGTTGTTCTGTTGCAGAGATATGTGATTTGTTAATCGGTTGCTAGGGTAACCCCATATGGTTGCTAGGCAGTTACCATAGTGATACTTATCAAGTCTTCTTGCCATCCTGATTGAAATAAATCAACCCAGAAGTCTCTACGATTTTCTGGTCCAGAGATATGTGATTTGTTACTCGGTTGCTAAGGTAACCCCATGTGGTTGCTAGGCAGTTACCATAGTGATACTTATCAAGTCTCCTTGCCATCCTGATTGAAATAAATCAACCCAGAAGTCTCTCTGATTTTCTGGTGCAGAGATATGTGATTTGTTACTCGGTTGCTAGGGTAACCCAATGTGGTTGCTAGGCAGTTACCATAGTGATACTTGTCAAGTCTCCTTGACATCCTGATTGAAATAAATCAACCCAGAAGTCTCTACGATTATCTGGTGCAGAGATATGTGATTTGTTACTCGGTTGCTAGGGTAACCCCATCTGGTTGCTAGGCAGTTACCATAGTGATAATAATGAAGTCTCCTTGCCATCCTGATTGAAATAAGTCAATCCGAAGTCTCTACGCTTTTCTGATGCAGAGATATGTGATTTGTTACTCGGTTGCTAAGGTAACCCCATGTGGTTGCTAGGCAGTTACCATAGTGATACTTATCAAGTCTCCTTGCCATCCTGATTGAAATAAATCAACCCAGAAGTCTCTCTGATTTTCTGGTGCAGAGATATGTGATTTGTTACTCGGTTGCTAGGGTAACCCCATGTGGTTGCTAGGCAGTTACCATAGTGATACTTATCAAGTCTCCTTGCCATCCTGATTGAAATAAATGAACCCAGAAGTCTCTCTGATTTTCTGGTGCAGAGATATAGTTATTGCTAAACGGTTGATAGGGTACTCTGTTTAGTTGCTAGGAGTGGCTTGACAGCTGCCAATCATGAAACTCCAAAGGCTGCTTGTCAGTATGAATGATATAAACCAACTCCCATGCCTCTGTGGCATTCAGAATGGAAGATATCCCTCTATGGATTTTGGTTATTAAGGTGCTCGACAATGGTTGCTAGGGAGGGGCTAGGAAGTGTTGAGGTGATTCATGATTGGCTGTTTGCTGCCCCGAGTCAAACGAGACCACCCTTGTGTTTCTATGACACTTCTATCCGGAGATATCCCTTTGATATCTTTCATTAGAAGTCTATGGGAGTTGTTGCTAAGGTGCTTTAAATTGTTGCTAGGGCGTGGCTTGATAGCTTCACAATGATCCCGAGAGACTGATTGGTCGTCTGAGTAAAATGAGCCCGCCCCTTGTCTCTATGACACTGTGATCCAGAGCTATGTTCAATACAAAATCCCTATGCAATGAGGGAGAGAGAGAGGGAGAGATGCAGGGCTGACAGGCCCTTTTTGTCTGTGTGTGTTCCCAAATTAATGACTCTAATGAGCCGGTTCTTTTGAATCTACAGTGTGAAACATACAGTGTGACCAGTGTAGTCTGATTCCCAAATGAATGACTCTAATGATCCAGTTCTTTTGAATCTACAGTGTGAAACATACAGTGTGACCAGTTTAGTCTGATTCCCAAATGAATGACTCTAATGAGCCAGTTCTTTTGAATCTACAGTGTGAAACATACAGTGTGACCAGTGTAGTCTGATTCCCAAATTAATGACTCTAATGAGCCAGTTCTTTTGAATCTACAATGTGAAACATACATTGTGACCAGTGTAGTCTGATTCCCAAATGAATGACTCTAATGAGCCAGTTCTTTTGAATCTACAGTGTGAAACATACAGTGTGACCAGTTTAGTCTGATTCCCAAATGAATGACTCTAATGAGCCAGTTCTTTTGAATCTACAGTGTGAAACATACAGTGTGACCAGTGTAGTCTGATTCCCAAATTAATGACTCTAATGAGCCGGTTCTTTTGAATCTACAGTGTGAAACATACAGTGTGACCAGTGTAGTCTGATTCCCAAATGAATGACTCTAATGATCCAGTTCTTTTGAATCTACAGTGTGAAACATACAGTGTGACCAGTTTAGTCTGATTCCCAAATGAATGACTCTAATGAGCCAGTTCTTTTGAATCTACAGTGTGAAACATACAGTGTGACCAGTGTAGTCTGATTCCCAAATTAATGACTCTAATGAGCCAGTTCTTTTGAATCTACAATGTGAAACATACATTGTGACCAGTGTAGTCTGATTCCCAAATGAATGACTCTAATGAGCCAGTTCTTTTGAATCTACAGTGTGAAACATACAGTGTGACCAGTGTAGTCTGATTCCCAAATGAATGACTCTAATGAGCCAGTTCTACAGTGTAGTTTTAAAAAAGTTTAACTTAGTTGCTAGATAGATAGATAGATATTTACCCTTAGATATATAGAGAGATAGATAGATATAGATAGAGAGAGAGAGATAGATATTTACCCTCAGATAGATAGATAGATAGATAGATGGTAGATAGATATTGACCCTCAGATAGATGCTAGCACGTTTTTAGCATGTTTTAGCGTGTGGCTAGGAAGATTTTAGGTCATTACTTTTGGCTGCTTGATAAAAGAAATCCTCTGAGGGAGAGAGAGAGGGAGAGATGCAGGGCTGACAGGCCCTTTTTGTCTGTGTGTGTGAAAATGTCAGTTGGAATTTGAATTTCTGAACATTCCGCAATGTTAAGTCAATGGGAGTTTTTTCCGAGTTTGATCATCATTTTTAGGAAAACCGTAAGTCCGATCAGTTAGAAAAGATATAGCACACTATTCGGGATTAGTCTGAAGGTCTGTGCCGAGTTTGGTGCCTGTAGCTTAAAAGCTCTAGGAGGAGTTAGTCTTGGTAATTTTAGTCTCAGAAGAATAATAATAATAATAATAATAACTAGATTAAAAGTTTGAGTACAAACTTTAAGTTGGCTTGTGAAAGTTTGGACCCGAAAGTTTGAAGAAGTTTGAAGAAGTTTAAAGTAGTTTGAAGTTTAAATTAGTTTAAATGAGTTTAAAGTAGTTTATAGTTTAAAGTTTAACTTAGTTGCTAGATAGATAGATAGATAGAGAGATACGAGAGATAGATAGATAGATAGATAGATAGATAGATAGATAGATAGATAGACCCTCAGATAGATAGATAGATAGATAGAGAGAGAGAGAGATAGACATTGACCCTCAGATAGATAGATAGACAACAGACAGACAGAGAGACGGATAGATAGATAGATATTGACCCTCAGATAGATAGATAGATAGATAGATAGATAGATAGATAGATAGATAGATAGATAGATAGATAGATAGATATTGACCCTCAGATAGATAGATAGATAGATAGATAGATAGATAGATAGATAGATAGATAGATAGATAGATAGATAGATATTGACCCTCAGATAGATAGATAGATAGATAGATAGATATTGACCCTCAGATAGATAGATAGATAGATAGATAGATAGATAGATAGATAGATAGATATTGACCCTCAGATAGATTTCATTTCGCTAGGCTGATCCTAGCATGTGTTAGCATTATGCTAGCACAATTTTATCATGTTTTAACACTTCGCTAGGCGTATGCTAGCATGTGTTAGCATGATGCTAGCATGTGTTAGCATGATGCTAAGCACGCTTTTAGCATGTTTTAAGCACTTCGCTAGGCGATGCTAGCATGTGTTAAGCATGATGCTAAGCACGCTTTTAGCATTTTTTAGCACTTCGCTAGGGGATGCTAAGACGCTTTTAAGCATTTTTTAAGCACTTCGCTAGGCGATTTTAAGCATGATGCTAAGACGCTTTTAGCATTTTTTAGCACTTCGCTAGGCGATGCTAAGCATGTGTTATCATGATGTTAACACGCTTTTAGCATTTTTTAAAACTTCGCTAGGCGTATGCTAAGATGTGTTATCATGATGTTAAGACGCTTTTAAGCATGGTTTAAGACTTCCCTAGGCGACGCTAAGCATGTGTTAAGCATGATGCTAGCGACGCTTTTAGCATTTTTTAGCACTTCGCTAGGCGATGCTAAGCATGTGTTAAGCATGATGCTAAGACGCTTTTAGCATGTTTTAAGCACTTCGCTAGGCGATGCTAAGCATGTTTTAAGCATGATGCTAAGACGCTTTTAAGCATGTTTTAAGACTTCGCTAGGCGATGCTAAGATGTTTTAAGCATGATGCTAAGACGCTTTTAGCATTTTTTAGCACTTCGCTAGGCGATGCTATGATGTGTTAAGCATGATGCTAAGACGCTTTTAGCATGTTTTAAGCACTTCGCTAGGCGATGCTAAGCATGTGTTAAGCATGATGCTAAGACGCTTTTAAGCATGTTTTAAGACTTCGCTAGGCGATGCTAGCATGTGTTAAGCATGATGCTAAGCATGTTTTTAGCATTTTTTAGCACTTCGCTAGGGATGCTAAGACGCTTTAAGCATTTTTTAGCACTTCGCTAGGCGATTTTAAGCATGATGCTAAGACGCTTTTAGCATTTTTTAGCACTTCGCTAGGCGATGCTAAGATGTGTTATCATGATGTTAACACGCTTTTAGCATTTTTTAAAACTTCGCTAGGCGTATGCTAAGCATGTGTTATCATGATGTTAAGCAAGTTTTTAAGCATGGTTTAAGCACTTCCCTAGGCGACGCCAAGATGTGTTAAGCATGATGCTAACACGCTTTTAAGCATTTTTTAAGCACTTCGCTAGGCGATGCTAAGCATGTGTTAAGCATGATGCTAAGACGCTTTTAGCATGTTTTAAAGACTTCGCTAGGCGATGCTAAGCATGTTTTAAGCATGATGCTAAGACGCTTTTAAGCATGTTTTAAGCACTTCGCTAGGCGATGCTAAGCATGTGTTAGCATGATGCTAAGACGCTTTTAGCATTTTTTAGCACTTCGCTAGGCGATGCTATGATGTGTTAAGCATGATGCTAGCGACGCTTTTAGCATGTTTTAAGCACTTCGCTAGGCGATGCTAAGCATGTGTTAAGCATGATGCTAAAGACGCTTTTAGCATTTTTTAGCACTTCGCTATGCTATGATGTGTTAGCATGATTCCCAAACAAATGACTCTAATGAGCCAGTTCTTTTGAATCTACAATGTGAAACTTACAGTGTGACCAGTGTAGTCTGATTCCCAAATTAATGACTCTAATGAGCCAGTTCTATTGACTCTACAGTGTAGTGTTAAAAAAGTTTAACTCAGTTGATAGATAGATAGATAGATAGATAGATAGATAGATAGATAGATAGATAGATAGATAGATAGATAGATAGATAGATATTTATCCTCAGATAGATAGATAGATAGATAGATAGATAGATAGATAGATAGATAGATAGATAGATAGATAGATATTTATCCTCAGATAGATAGATAGATAGATAGATAGATATTTATCCTCAGATAGATAGATAGATAGATAGATAGATAGATAGATAGATAGATAGATAGATAGATAGATAGATAGATAGATAGATAGATAACACATTTTTAGCATGTTTTAGCGTGTGGCTATGAAGATTTTAGGTCATTACTTTTTGGCTGCTTGATAAAAGAAATCCTCTGAGGGAGACAGAGAGGGAGAGATGCAGGGCTGACAGGCCCTTTTTGTCTGTGTGTGTGAAAATGGCAGTTGAGATTTAAATTTCTGAACATTCCGCAATGTTAAGTCAATGGGAGTTTTTTCCAAGTTTGATCGTCATTTTTAGGAAAACCGTAAGTCCGATCAGTTAGAAAAGATATAGCACACTATTCGGGATTAGTCTGAAGGTCTGTGCCGAGTTTGGTGCCTGTAGCTTAAAAGCTCTAGGAGGAGATAGTCTTGGTAATTTTAGTCTCAGAAGAATAATAATAATAATAATAATAATAATAAGTTTAAATAGGATTTCAGTAAGTTGGCTCTCACAAGCCAACTTAATAATAAGTTTAAATAGGATTTCAGTAAGTTGGCTCTCACAAGCCAACTTAATAATAAGTTTAAATAGGATTTCAGTAAGTTGGCTCTCACAAGCCAACTTAATAATAATAATAAGTTTAAATAGGATTTCAGTAAGTTGGCTCTCACAAGCCAACTTAATAATAATAAGTTTAAATAGGATTTCAGTAAGTTGGCTCTCACAAGCCAACTTAATAATAATAATAATAAGTTTAAATAGGATTTCAGTAAGTTGGCTCTCACAAGCCAACTTAATAACTAGAAAAAGTTCGTCGAGACAAACTTTAAGTTGGCTTGTGAAAGTTTGGACCAGAAAGTTTGAAGTTTAAAGTAGTTTGAAGTTTAAAGTAGTTTGAAGTTTAAATTAGTTTATAGTTTAAATTAGTCTAAAGTTTAAATTAGTTTGAATTTTAAAGTAGTTTATAGTTTAAAGTAGTTTTATGTTTAAAGTAGTTTATAGTTTAAAGTTTAAATGAGTTTAAAGTTTAAATTAGTTTAAGTTTAAAGTAGTTTGTAGTTTAAAGCATAATTACTTGACTTTGTCTTTCTTGATCCACAAACACATTCAGACACACTCACTCACTTACACACACAGACACGCACACTAACTCACACACTCCCGCAAAGAGTTCTTGAGTTTAGAGTTTATACGAGTTTATACGTTTAAATAAGTAAGAGTTCAGAGTTTATTAATTTATGAGTTTAAGAGTTTATAAGTGTATCAATTCATACGTTTAAATTAAGTAAATTTAGTATACATTGGCACGTTTTTAGCATGTTTAAGCACTTCGCTAGGCGATGCTAGCATGTGTTAGCATGATGCTAGCACGTTTTTAGCATTTTCTAGCACTTCGCTAGGCGATGCTAACATGTGTTAGCATGATGCTAGCACGTTTTTAGCATGTTTTATCACTTCGCCGAGCGATGCTAGCATGTGTTAGCATGATGCTAGCACGTTTTTAGCATGTTTTAGCACTTCGCTAGGCGATGCTAGCATGTGTTAAGCATGATGCTAACGACGCTTTTAGCATTTTTAGCACTTCGCTAGGCGATGCTAGCATGTGTTAGCATGATGCTAGCACGCTTTTAGCATTTTTAGCACTTCGCTAGGCGATGCTAGCATGTGTTAAGCATGATGCGAAGCACGTTTTTAGCATGTTTTAAGCACTTTGCTAGGCGATGCTAGCATGTGTTAGCATGATGCTAGCACGTTTTTAGCATGTTTTAGCACTTTGCTAGGCGATTTTAGCATGTGTTAGCATGATGCTAGCACTTTTTTAGGATGTTTTAGCACTTCGCTAGGCGATGCTAGCATGTGTTACCAGTGTAGACTGATTCCCAAACAAATGACTGTAATGAGCCGGTTCTTTTGAATCTACAGTGTGAAACATACAGTGTGACCAGTGTAATCTGATTACAACATTAATGACTTTAATGAGCCGGTTCTTTTGAATCCACAGTGTGAAACATACAGTGTGAGCAGTGTAGTCTGATTACAACATTAATGACTCTAATGAGCCGGTTCTTTTGAATCTACAGTGTGAAACATACAGTGTGAGCAGTGTAGTCTGATTACAACATTAATGACTCTAATGAGCCGGTTCTTTTGAATCCACAGTGTGAAACATACAGTGTGACCAGTGTAGACTGATTCCCAAATGAATGACTCTAATGAGCCGGTTCTTTTGAATCTAAAATGTGAAACATACAGTGTGACCAGTGTAGTCTGATTCCCAAATTAATGACTCTAATGAGCCGGTTCTTTTAAATCTACAATGTGAAACATACAGTGTGACCAGTGTAGTCTGATTCCCAAATTAATGACTCTAATGAGCAGGTTCTTTTGAATCTACAATGTGAAACATACAGTGTGACCAGTGTAGTCTGATTCCCAAATTAATGACTCTAATGAGCCGGTTCTTTTGAATCTAAAATGTGAAACATACAGTGTGACCAGTGTAGTCTGATTCCCAAATTAATGACTCTAATGAGCCGGTTCTTTTGAATCTACAGTGTGAAACATACAGTGTGACCAGTGTAGTCTGATTCCCAAATTAATGACTCTAATGAGCCGGTTCTTTTCAATCTACAATGTGAAACATACAGTGTGACCAGTGTAGTCTGATTCCCAAATTAATGACTCTAATGAGCCGGTTCTTTTGAATCTACAATGTGAAACTTACAGTGTGACCAGTTTAGTCTGATTCCCAAATGAATGACTCTAATGAGCCGGTTCTTTTGAATCTACAATGTGAAACATACAGTGTGACCAGTGTAGTCTGATTCCCAAATTAATGACTCTAATGAGCCGGTTCTTTTGACTCTACAATGTGAAACATACAGTGTGACCAGTGTAGTCTGATTCCCAAATTAATGACTCTAATGAGCCGTTTCTTTTGAATCTACAATGTGAAACATACAGTGTGACCAGTGTAGTCTGATTCCCAAATTAATGACTCTAATGAGCCGGTTCTTTTGAATCTACAATGTGAAACATACAGTGTGACCAGTGTAGTCTGTTTCCCAAATTAATGACACTAATGAGCCGGTTCTTTTGAATCTACAATGTGAAACATACAGTGTGACCAGTGTAGTCTGATTCCCAAATTAATGACTCTAATGAGCTGGTTCTTTTGAATCTACAGTGTGAAACATACAGTGTGACCAGTGTAATCTGATTACAACATTAATGACTCTAATGAGCCAGTTCTTTTGAATCTAAAGTGTGAAACATACAGTGTGACCAGGGTAGTCTGATTCCCAAACAAATTACTCTAATGAGCCGGTTCTTTTGAATCTACAATGTGAAACATACAGTGTGACCAGTGTAGTCTGATTCCCAAATTAATGACTCTAATGAGCCGGTTCTTTTGAATCTACAATGTGAAACTTACAGTGTGACCAGTTTAGTCTGATTCCCAAATTAATGACTCTAATGAAACTTTAGAGTTACCATGATGCTAGCACATTTTTAGCTTGTTTTAGCACTTCGCTAGGTGATGCTAACATGTGTTAGCATGATGCTAGCACGTTTTTAGCATGTTTTAGCACTTCGCTAGGCGATGCTAGCATGTGTTAGCATGATGCTAGCACGTTTTTAGCATGTTTTAGCACTTCGCTAGGCGATGCTAGCATGTGTTAGCATGATGCTAGCACGTTTTTAGCATTTTTTTGCACTTCGCTAGGCGATGCCAGCACGTTTTTAGCATGTTTTAGCACTTTGCTAGGCGATGCTAACATGTGTTAACATGATGCTAACACGTTTTTAGCATTTTTTTGCACTTCGCTAGGCGATGCTAGCACGTTTTTAACATGTTTTAGCACTTCGCTAGGCGATGCTAACATGTGTTAGCATGATGATAGCACGTTTTAGCACTTCGCTAGGCAATTTTAACATGATGCTAGCACATTTTTAGCTTGTTTTAGCACTTCGCTAGTCAATGCTAGCATGTGTTAGCATGATGCTAGCACGTTTTTAGCATGTTTTAGCGTGTGGCTAGGAAGATTTTAGGTCATTACTTTTTGGCTGCTTGATAAAAGAAATCCTCTGAGGGAGAGAGAGAGAGAGATGCAGGGCTGACAGGCCCTTTTTGTGTGTGTGTGTGAAAATGTCAGTTGGAATTTGAATTTCTGAACATTCCACAATGTTAAGTCAATGGGAGTTTTTTCTGAGTTTGATCGTCATTTTTAGGAAAACCGTAAGTCCGATCAGTTAGAAAAGATATAGCACACTATTCGGGATTAGTCTGAAGGTCTGTGCCGAGTTTGGTGCCTGTAGCTTAAAAGCTCTAGGAGGAGTTAGATATAGAAATTTCAGAGTAAGAAGAAGAATAATAACTAGAAAAAGTTCGTCGAGACAAACTTTAAGTTGGCTTGTGAAAGTTTAGACCAGAAAGTTTGAAGAAGTTTAAAGTAGTTTGAAGTTTAAATTAGTTTAAATTAGTTTAAAGTAGTTTATAGTTTAAAGTAGTTTGAAGTTTAAAGTAGTTTATAGTTTAAATGAGTTTAAAGTTTAAATTAGTTTGTAGTTTAAATTAGTTTAAAGTTTAAAGTAGTTTGTAGTTTAAAGTAGTTTCAGGTTTAACTTAGTTGCTAGATAGATAGATAGATAGACACTCAGATAGATAGATAGATAGATAGATAGATAGATAGATAGATAGATAGATAGATAGATAGATAGATAGATAGATAGATAGATAGATAGATAGATAGATAGATAGATATATACCCTCAGATAGATACATAGATATAGATAGATAGATATTTACCCTCAGATAGATAGATAGATATAGATAGATAGATATTTACCCTCAGATAGATAGATAGATAGATAGATAGAGAGAGAGAGATAGATATTTACCCTCAGATAGATAGATAGATAGATATTGACCCTCAAATAGATAGATAGATAGATATTGACCCTCAGATAGATAGATAGATAGATAGATAGATAGACAGATAGATAGATAGATAGATAGATAGATAGATAGATAGATAGATAGATAGATAGATAGATAGATAGATAGATAGATAGATAGATAGATAGACAGACATATAGATGCTAGCACGTTTTTAGCATTTTTTAGCACTTCGCTAGGCGATGCTAGCATGTGTTAGCATGATGCTAGCACGTTTTTAGCATGTTTTAGCACTTCGCTAGGCGATGCTAGCATGTGATAGCATGATGCTATTACGTTTTTAGCATGTTTTAGCACTTTGCTAGGCGTTTTTAACATGATGCTAGCACGTTTTTAGCATGTTTTAGCACTTCGCTAGGCGATGCTAGCATGTGTTAGCATGATGCTAGCACTTTGTTAGCATTTTTTAGCACTTCGCTAGGCGATGCTAGCATGTGTTAGCATGATGCTAGCACGTTTTTAGCATGTTTTAACACTTAGCTAGGCGATGCTAGCATGTGTTAGCATGATGCTAGCACGTTCTTAGCATTTTTTAGCACTTCGCTAGGCGATGCTAGCATGTGTTAGCATGATGCTAGCACGTTTTTAGCATGTTTTAACACTTCGCTAGGCGATGCTAGCATGTGTTAGCATGATGCTAACACATTTTTAGCATGTTTTAGCACTTCGCTAGGCGATGCTAGCATGTGTTAGCATGATGCTAGCACGTTTTTAGCATTTTTTAGGTTTTTAGCATTATTTAGCACTTCGCTAGGCGATGCTAGCATGTGTTAGCATGATGCTATCACGTTTTTAGCATGTTTTAACACTTCGCTAGGCGATGCTAGCATGTGTTAGCATGATGCTAGCACGTTCTTAGCATTTTTTAGCACTTCGCTAGGCGATGCTAGCATGTGTTAAGCATGATATTAGCACGTTTTTAGCATGTTTTAACGACTTCGCTAGGCGATGCTAGCATGTGTTAGCATGATGCTAGCACGTTTTTAGCATTTTTAGCACTTCGCTAGGCGATGCTAGCATGTGTTAGCATGATGCTAGCACGTTTTTAGCATGTTTTAACACTTCGCTAGGCGATGCTAGCATGTGTTAGCATGATGCTAGCACGTTTTAGCATGTTTTAACACTTCGCTAGGCGATGCTAGCATGTGTTAGCATGATGCTAGCACGTTTTTAGCATGTTTTAGCACTTCGCTAGACGATGCTAGCATGTGTTAACATGATGCTAGACGTTTTAGCATTTTTAGCACTTTGCTAGGCGATGCTAGCATGTGTTAGCATGATGCTAAGCACATTTTTAGCACGTTTTAGCACTTCGCTAGTCAATGCTAAGCAGGTGTTAAGCATGATGCTAGCATGTTTTTAGCATGTTTTAGCGTGTGGCTAGGAAGATTTTAGGTCATTACTTTTTGGCTGCTTGATAAAAGAAATCCTCTGAGGGAGAGAGAGAGGGAGAGATGCAGGGCTGACAGGCCCTTTTTGTGTGTGTGTGTGAAAATGTCAGTTGGAATTTGAATTTCTGAACATTCCGCAATGTTAAGTCAATGGGAGTTTTTTCTGAGTTTGATCGTCATTTTTAGGAAAACCGTAAGTCCGATCAGTTAGAAAAGATATAGCAACTCGAGTCAGAACAGTTTGAGTGTCTGTGCCGAGTTTGGAGTATGTGGAGTTAAAGCTCTAGGAGGAGTAGCGTATAGAAATTTCACCGCTAAGAAGAATAATAATAATAATAAGTTTAAATAGGATTTCAGTAAGTTGGCTTTCACAAGCCAACTTAATAATAACTAGAAAAAGTTCGTCGAGACAAACTTTAAGTTGGCTTGTGAAAGTTTGGACCAGAAAGTTTGAAGAAGTTTAAAGTAGTTTGAAGTTTAAATTAAAGTAGTTTAAAGTAGTTTATAGTTTAAAGTAGTTTGAAGTTTAAAGTAGTTTATAGTTTAAATGAGTTTAAAGTTTAAATTAGTTTAAAGTAGTTTGTAGTTTAAATTAGTTTAAAGTTTAACTTAGTTGCTAGATAGATAGATAGATATATAGATAGATAGATAGATAGATAGACACAGATAGATAGATAGATAGATAGATAGATAGATAGATAGATAGATAGATATTAACCCTCAGATAGATAGATAGAGAGAGAGAGATAGATATTTACCCTCAGATAGATAGATAGATAGATAGATATTGACCCTCAAATAGATAGATAGATAGATATTGACCCTCAGTTAGCATGATGCTAACACGTTTTTAGCATGTTTTAGCACTTCGCTAGGCAATGCTAGCATGTGTTAGCATGATGCTAGCACGTTTTATCATGTTTTAGCAATTCGCTAGATGATGCTAGCATGTGTTAGCATGATGCTAACACGTTTTTAGCATATTTTAGCACTTCGTTAGGCGATGCTAACATGTGTTAGCATGATGGTATCACGTTTTTAGAATTTTTTAGCACTTCGCTAGACGATGCTAGCATGTGTTACCATGATGCTAACACGTTTTCAGCATGTTTTCACACTTCGCTAGGCGATGTTAGCATGTGTTAGCATGATGCTAGCACGTTTTTAGCATGTTTTAGCACTTCGCTAGGCGATGCTAGCATGTGTTAGCATGATGTTAACACATGCTAACACATGCTAGCATGTGTTAGCATGATGCTAGCACGTTTTTAGCATTTTTTAGCACTTCGCTAGGCGATGCTAGCATGTGTTAACATGATGCTAGCACGTTTTTAGCATGTTTTAGCACTTCCCTAGGCGATGCTAGCATGTGTTAGCATGATGCTAGCACGTTTTTAGCACGTTTTTAGCATTTTTTAGCACTTCGCTAGGCGATGCTAGCACGTTTTTAGCATGTTTTAGCCCTTCGCTAGGCGATGCTAGCTTGTGTTAGCATGATGCTAGCACGTTTTTAGCATGTTTTAGCACTTCGCTAGGCGATTTTAGCATGATGCTAGCACATTTTTAGCTTGTTTTAACACTTCGCTAGTCAATGCTAAGCATGTGTTAGCATGATGCTAGCATGTTTTTAGCATGTTTTAGCGTGTGGCTATGAAGATTTTAGGTCATTACTTTTTGGCTGCTTGATAAAATAAATCCTCTGAGGGAGAGAGAGAGGAGAGATGCAGGGCTGACAGGCCCTTTTTGTCTGTGTGTGTGAAAATGTCAGTTGAGATTTAAATTTCTGAACATTCCGCAATGTTAAGTCAATGGGAGTTTTTTCCGAGTTTGATCGTCATTTTTAGGAAAACCGTAAGTCCGATCAGTTAGAAAAGATATAGCAACTCGAGTCAGAACAGTTTGAGTGTCTGTGCCGAGTTTGGAGTATGTGGAGTTAAAGCTCTAGGAGGAGATAGATATAGAAATTTCACCGCTAAGAAGAATCGGAATAATAATAAGTTTAAGTAGGATTTCAGTAAGTTGGCTCTCACAAGCCAACTTAATAAGTTTAAGTACAATATCAGTAAGTTGGCTCTCACAAGCCAACTTAATAATAATAATAATAATAAGTTTAAATAGGATTTCAGTAAGTTGGCTTTCACAAGCCAACTTAATAATAACTAGAAAAAGTTCGTCGAGACAAACTTTAAGTTGGCTTGTGAAAGTTTGGACCAGAAAGTTTGAAGTTTAAAGTAGTTTGAAGTTTAAAGTAGTTTGAAGTTTAAATTAGTTTATAGTTTAAATTAGTTTAAAGTTTAAATTAGTTTAACGTTTAAATTAGTCTAAAGTTTAAATTAGTTTGAATTTTAAAGTAGTTTGAAGATTAAATTAGTTCAAAGTAGTCTAAAGTTTAAATTAGTTTGAATTTTAAAGTAGTTTATTGTTTAAAGTAGTTTGAAGTTTAAAGTAGTTTATAGTTTAAATGAGTTTAAAGTTTAAATTAGTTTAAAGTTTAAAGTAGTTTGTAGTTTAAAGTAGTTAAAAGTTTAACTTAGATGCTAGATAGATAGATAGATAGATAGATAGATAGATAGATAGATAGATAGATAGATAGATAGATAGATAGATAGATAGATAGATAGATAGATAGATAGATAGATAGATAGATAGACACTCAGATAGATAGATAGAGAGATAGGTAGATAGATATTTACCCTCAGATAGATAGATAGATATAGATAGATAAATATTTACCCTCAGATAGATAGATAGATAGATAGATAGATAGATAGATAGATAGATAGATAGATAGATAGATAGATAGATATTGACCCTCAGATAGATAGACAGATAGATAGATAGACAGACAGATAGATGCTAGCACGTTTTTAGCATTTTTTAGTACTTCGCTAGGTGATACTAGCATGTGTTAGCATGATGCTAGCACGTTTTAGCATCTTTTAGCACTTCGCTTGGCGATGCTAGCATGTGTTAGCATGATGCTAGCACGTTTTTAGCATGTTTTAGCACTTCGCTAGGTGATGCTAACATGTGTTAGCATGATGCTAGCATGTTTTTAGCATGTTTTCGCACTCCGCTAGGCGATGCTAGCATGTATTAGCATGATGCTAGCATGATTTTAGCATGTTTTAGCACTCCGCTAGGCGATGCTAGCATGTGTTAGCATGATGGTAGCACGTTTTTAGCATGTTTTAGCACTTCGCTAGGCGATGCTAGCATGTGTTAGCATGATGCTACCACGTTTTTAGCATGTTTTAGCACTTCGCTAGGCGATGCTAGCATGTGTTAGCATGATGCTAGCACGTTTTTAGCATTTTTTAGCACTTCGCTAGGCGATGCTAGCATGTGTTAGCATGATGCTAGCATGTTTTTAGCATGTTTTAGCACTCCGCTACGCGATGCTAGCATCAGTTAGAAAAGATATAGCACACTATTCGGGATTAGTCTGAAGGTCTGTGCCGAGTTTGGTGCATGTAGCTTAAAAGCTCTAGGAGGAGTTAGATATAGAAATTTCAGATTAAGAATAATAATAATAATAATAATAATAACTAGAAAAAGTTCGTCGAGACAAACTTTAAGTTGGCTTGTGAAAGTTTGGACCAGAAAGTTTGAAGTTTAAAGTAGTTTGAAGTTTAAATTAGTTTATAGTTTAAATTAGTCTAAAGTTTAAATTAGTTTGAATTTTAAAGTAGTTTGAAGTTTAAAGTAGTTTATAGTTTAAATTAGTTTAAAGATAGATAGATAGATAGATAGATAGATAGATAGATAGATAGATAGATAGATAGATAGATAGATAGATAGATAGATAGATAGATAGATAGATAGATAGATAGATAGATAGATAGATAGTGTAAGTGTCATAGATAGATGAGTTTATTAGTTTAATTGAATAAATTTCACTGAGTTTTTTTCATAGAGTTTTTGAGTGTATGAATTCATGAGTTTATAAGTATACGAGTTTATAAGTTTGAGTTTATAAGTTTAAATATAAGTCTAAAAGTTCAGAGTTTAGTAATTTAAGAGTTTGTAAGTGTATCAATTCATGAGTTTAATGAAAGTTTATGTTTAAATGAAGTACATTTAGTAGTTTGAAGTTAAAATTAGTTTAAAGTTTAAATTCATTTAAATTAGTTTGAAGTGTAAAGTAAATTTTATTTTACTTTAATTTTAATTTAAAAATAAATTATTATGAGTTTAATAGTTTAAGTGTCATAGATGAGTTAAAAGTAGTTTAAAGTAGTTACAAGTTTAACTTAGTTGCTAGATAGATAGATAGATAGATAGATGTGTTAGCATGATGCTAGCACATTTTTAGCATGTTTTAGCACTTCGCTAGGCGATGCTAGCATGTGTTACCAGTGTAGACTGATTCCCAAACAAATGACTCTAATGAGCCGGTTCTTTTGAATCTACAGTATGAAACATACAGTGTGACCAGTGTAGTCTGATTACAACATTAATGACTCTAATGAGCCGGTTCTTTTGAATCTACAGTGTGAAACATACAGTGTGACCAGTGTAGACTGATTCCCAAACAAATGACTCTAATGAGGCAGTTCTTTTGAATCCACAGCGTGAAACATACAGTGTGACCAGTGTAGACTGATTCCCAAACAAATGACTCTAATGAGCCGGTTATTTTGAATCTACAGTGTGAAACATACAGTGTGACCAGTGTAGTCTGATTCCCAAATTAATGACTCTAATGAGCCAGTTCTTTTGAATCTACAATGTGAAACATACAGTGTGACCAGTGTAGTCTGATTCCCAAATTAATGACTCTAATGAGCCGGTTCTTTTGAAAAAAGCTTGGGTGTTCTGGGTGGTTGCTAGGGTGTTGTAAGGTATTTTGGGTGGTTGCTAGGGTGTTCTGGGTGGTTGTTTGTCAGTTGCTAGGGTGTTCTGAGTGGTTGCTATGTGCACACACACACACACACACACACACACTAATGCACATAAACACACACACACACACACACACACACACACACACACTAACTCGCTCACACACTTACACACTCACACACACATACATGCTCACTAACTGTCACACACACACACACACACACACACACTAATGCACATAAACACACACACACACACTAACTAGCTCACACACTCGCTCACACACACACACACACACACACACACACACTAACTAGCTCACACACTCGCTCACACACTCACACACACATACATGCTCACTAACTCGCTCACACACGCTCACACACACACACACACTAACTTACACACTCAGTGTGTGAGTTTAGAGTTTATAAGTTTGTTCATTTGAGTTTAAGAGTTCATAAGTGTATGAATTTATGAGTTTATTAGTGTACAAGTTTGAGTTTAGAAACAAGAGGATTTTAACAAAATTAGTTTGAAGTTTAAATTAGTTTGAAGTTTGAATTTAGTTTAAAGTAGATAGATAGATAGATAGATAGATAGATAGATAGATAGATAGATAGATAGATAGATAGATAGATAGATAGATAGATAGATAGATAGATAGATAGATAGATAGATAGATAGATAGATAGATAGATAGATAGATAGATAGATAAGTGTCATAGATAGATGAGTTTATTAGTTTAAATGAGTCTCAATGGCTCATATAGTATATAGAATGGCAGTTTGATTTAGTCTCTGGTTTCAAGGGATTTAGATTTGAATTTTTGGCAGTTGAGTTGTTTGAAAATCTGAACATTCCGCAATGTTAAGTCAGTGGGAGTTTTTTCCGAGTTTGATCGTCATTTTTAGGAAAACCATAAGTCCGATCAGTTAGAAAAGATATTGCATACCGAGTCAGAACAGTTTGAGTGTCTGAGCCGAGTTTGGAGTATGTGGAGTTAAAGCTCTAGGAGGAGTTAGAGTTGTAAATTTTTGACAGAATAATAATAATAATAACTAGAAAAAAAAGTTTGTCGAGACAAACTTTAAGTTGGCTTGTGAAAGTTTGGACCAGAAAGTTTGAAGAAGTTTAAAGTAGTTTGAAGTTTAAATTAGTTTAAAGTAGTTTATAGTTTAAATTAGTTTGTAGTTTAAATTAGTTTAAATTAGTTTAAAGTAGTTTATAGTTTAAAGTAGTTTATAGTTTAAATTAGTTTAGTTTAAATTAGTTTAAAGTAGTTTATAGTTTAAAGTAGTTTAAAGTTTAACTTAGTTGCTAGATAGATAGATAGATAGATAGATAGATAGACAGACACTCAGATAGATAGAGAGATAGATAGATAGATAGATATTTACCCTCAGATAGATAGATAGATAGACAGACACTCAGATAGATAGAGAGATAGATAGATAGATATTTACCCTCAGATAGATAGATAGATCGATAGATAGATAGACATTGACCCTAAGATAGATAGATAGACAACAGACAGACAGAGAGACCGATAGATAGATAGATAGATAGATATTGACCCTCAGATAGATAGATAGATAGATGATTGATTGATTGATTGATTGATTGATTGATTGATTGATCCTTGCTACCCTGAGTCCCATGAACAAAGCCAGAAGTCTTTATGTTGTTCTGTTGCAGAGATATGTGATTTGTTACTCGGTTGCTAGGGTAACCCCATATGGTTGCTAGGCAGTTACCATAGTGATACTTATCAAGTCTTCTTGCCATCCTGATTGAAATAAATCAACCCAGAAGTCTCTACGATTTTCTGTTGCAGAGATATGTGATTTGTTACTCGGTTGCTAGGGTATCCCCATCTGGTTGTTAGGCAGTCACCATAGTGATACTTATCAAGTGTTCTTGACATCCTGATTGAAATAAACCAACCCAGAAGTCTCTACGATTTTCTGGTCCAGAGATATGTGATTTGTTACTCGGTTGCTAGGGTAACCCAATGTGGTTGCTAGACAGTTACCATAGTGATACTTATCAAGTCTCATTGACATCCTGATTGAAATAAATCAACCCAGAAGTCTCTATGATTTTCTGGTGCAGAGATATTTGATTTGTTACTCGGTTGCTAGGGTAACCCCATCTGGTTGCTAGGCAGTTGCCTTAGTGATACTAATGAAGTGTCCTTGCCATCCTGATTGAAATAAGTCAATCCGGATGTCTCTACGCTTTTCTGATGCAGAGATATGTGATTTGTTACTCGGTTGCTAAGGTAACCCCATGTGGTTGCTAGGCAGTTACCATAGTGATACTTATCAAGTCTCCTTGCCATCCTGATTGAAATAAATCAACCCAGAAGTCTCTCTGATTTTCTGGTGCAGAGATATGTGATTTGTTACTCGGTTGCTAGGGTAACCCCATCTGGTTGTTAGGCAGTCACCATAGTGATAATTATCAAGTCTTCTTGACATCCTGATTGAAATAAACCAACCCAGAAGTCTCTACGATTTTCTGGGTCAGAGATATGTGATTTGTTACTCGGTTGCTAGGGTAACCCAATGTGGTTGCTAGGCAGTTACCATAGTGATACTTGTCAAGTCTCCTTGACATCCTGATTGAAATAAATCAACCCAGAAGTCTCTACAATTATCTGGTGCAGAGATATGTGATTTGTTACTCGGTTGCTAGGTTAACCCCATCTGGTTGCTAGGCAGTTACCATAGTGATACTAATGAAGTCTCCTTGCCATCCTGATTGAAATAAGTCAATCCGAAGTCTCTACGCTTTTCTGATGCAGAGATATGTGATTTGTTACTCGGTTGCTAAGGTAACCCCATGTGGTTGCTAGGCAGTTACCATAGTGATACTTATCAAGTCTCCTTGCCATCCTGATTGAAATAAATCAACCCAGAAGTCTCTCTGATTTTCTGGTGCAGAGATATGTGATTTGTTACTCGGTTGCTAGGGTAACCCCATGTGGTTGCTAGGCAGTTACCATAGTGATACTTATCAAGTCTCCTTGCCATCCTGATTGAAATAAATGAACCCAGAAGTCTCTCTGATTTTCTGATGCAGAGATATAGTTATTGCTAAACGGTTGCTAGGGTACTCTGTTTAGTTGCTAGGGAGTGGCTTGACAGCTGCCAATCATGAAACTCCAAACGCTGCTTGTCAGTATGAATGATATAAACCAACTCCCATGCCTCTGTGACATTCAGAATGGAAGATATCCCTCTATGGATTTTGGTTGTTAAGGTGCTCGACAATGGTTGCTAGGGAGGGGCTAGGAAGTGTTGAGGTGATTCATGATTGGCTGTTTGCTGCCCCGAGTCAAACGAGACCACCCTTGTGTTTCTATGACACTTCTATCCGGAGATATCCCTTTGATGTCTTTCATTAGAAGTCTATGGGAGTTGTTGCTAAGGTGCTTTAAATTGTTGCTAGGGCGTGGCTTGATAGCTTCACAATGATCCCGAGAGACTGACTGGTCGTCTGAGTAAAATGAGCCCGCCCCTTGTCTCTATGACACTGTGATCCAGAGCTATGTTCAATACAAAATATCTATGCAATGAGGAGAGAGAGAGGAGAGATGCAGGGCTGACAGGCCCTTTTTGTCTGTGTGTGTGAAAATGTCAGTTGGGATTTAAATTTCTGAACATTCCGCAATGTTAAGTCAATGGGAGTTTTTTCCGAGTTTGATCGTCATTTTTAGGAAAACCGTAAGTCCGATCAGTTACAAAAGATATAGCACACTATTCGGGATTAGTCTGAAGGTCTGTGCCGAGTTTGGTGCCTGTAGCTTAAAAGCTCTAGGAGGAGTTAGTCTTGGTAATTTTAGTCTCAGAAGAATAATAATAATAATAATAATAATAATAAGTTTAAATAGGATTTCAGTAAGTTGGCTCTCACAAGCCAACTTAATAATAAGTTTAAATAGGATTTCAGTAAGTTGGCTCTTACAAGCCAACTTAATAATAAGTTTAAATAGAATTTCAGTAAGTTGGCTCTCACAAGCCAACTTAATAATAAGTTTAAATAGGATTTCAGTAACTTGGCTCTCACAAGCCAACTTAATAATAAGTTTAAATAGGATTTCAGTAAGTTGGCTCTCACAAGCCAACTTAATAACTCTTTTGAGTTTGGTTTCTGCACTGTTGAAGCCCACAGGGAAGGAGAAAGCTGTAATGCGCCGTCAATACAACAGCATGCAGAGCATCAGAGGAATACAGGAACAGGTGTGACTCGCAGCAAACAGCATGCACAACCATCGGCTCCGAAGAAAATTTCTGAATGAACTCATAGTATTTCCTCACCTTTATACCGGTATGTCCAGGGGCAGGGTATGCAAATACTATCTGCCAACTTCTCATTGGCCTTTTTTCATAGATCAGAGGCATATTCGGCACTCAAGAGAGACCCCTAGTGGTGCTTCTCCGACACAACGTCGAGAGAGCGACAGACGGGGAACTATATATTTCTCTGAAACCCAATGAATTTTCACAATTCTTTAAATTAGCAGAGTAAATCAATGAAATCAATGATTGGATGGCCAGAAATTTAATTCTACTTAATTCCGACAAAACATTATATCTCGTACTAATAATTGGACCAAAAACCTCTACAAATAAGCAGCTAAAATATAATTTGGATGTAGAAAAGGATTCTTCCACCTCAAAATTATTGCTAACTTATGACACATGCTCTCTGTTGCTGATGCTAAAAAATTATTCATGCATTCATGACCTCAAGACTAGATTATTGTAATGCATTACTGCATTAATGTCCAGCAAGTTCAATAGATAAAATTAAATTGGTTCAAAATGCAGCAGCCAGAGTGCTGACTAGAACAAGATATATGGTCACATTAGCCCCATTTTATCATCATGACATTGGCTACCTGTTAAATTTCATATTAATTAAAAAAATGTGTTAACTACATACAAAGCTTTGAATAGTCTAGCCCCACAATCCTTAAATGACCTTCTACCATGCTATATTCCATCACGTTCATTACGATCGAAAAATTACGGCCTGTTAATAGTTCCAGAATATTAAAATCCACAAAAGGAGGTAGATCCTTTTCCTATTTTGCTCCTTAACTATGGAATAGTCTCCCTAACAATGTTCGGGATGCAGACACACTCACTGAGTCACTAATTCTAGACTAAGGACTCATCTATTTAGCCATGCATACACCTAATTTATCCATCAACTCACAATAAGGCTGCTTTAGTTAGGTCTGCTGGAACCAGAAACATTTATCGTGATCTAAAAAAAATTATGTCATCTATGCTAATATTCATCCCGAGGTTACCAGAGCCGGCCAGATCCAGCTCCGTTACTGCTTGGTGTTGGATTCTACTGCTACGTGTCTCTGAGTGATGATGACTAAATGCAGCCGGTGCAAGCCAGACATCACTTCAGTCTATTATGGTGGACTTCAGAGGATGAATTGATGCCAACTCCAACCATAAGACATGGATCCTTCATATGCCACTGCCTGAACCTTGGACTAAGGATAGACATCACTGACATGACATGTCGATTGAACTGCGATGCACCTCACTTATCTCTGCCTGCATCACCTTCGTCTAATGATGGACTACACTCTTAAAATGGAATACATAGACTATCAATTTATTGCCAACTAAAGCCTTCATCATCAAACTCATAAAGGACAATGCTATGTGAACTTCTGCAGTTAAACCAGAATGGACTTCAAAGACATTAGTCATTAATCTTACAGTTCAAATACTGGACCTTAACACTTACTTAGTTTACTCATTTTAAACCATGATTTGCACTGCACATAAATAACTAATATTGGCATTATATTCATGCTGTTTAGCCAGAGGGGAACTGGCTTCCACTGTGAGTCTGGTTTCTCCCAATGTTATTTTTCTCCATTAACCAACATCTTATGGAGTTGTGTGTTCCTTGCCACAGTCACCTTCGGCTTGCTCACTGGGGTTCTAAATACAAATATTGTTTATTTCTTTATTTTAATACACAATTTACAATCATATTTAATCAAACTACACAATGATGACTCATTTTCTGTCATAGCATAATTTTCTGTAAAGCTGCTTTGAAAGTGAGTTGTGAAAAGCGCTATACAAATAAAAAAAATTCACTTGACTAATAATAATAATAATAATAATTTATAAAAACAATCTGCTTTCCTTGTATTCTTCCTCATTCTCCTTTGCTCACTTTCAAATCCCCACCCAATAATCAAAACTTCATCACCAATCTTGGTTATTTAAAGTAAATCTTTCCACTCATAATAATCCAATCTTTACAACCCCACATTGATTGCTGGCAATTAACTGCAAGGAGACAGGAGCACAAATATTAATATCTACACAAAACAGAGATGTCTGTCTCTCCTACAAAGCAGCATTCAGTCAATTAAAAGCTTAAAGAAGTATCCTGTTCTTTATAATAATAATAATAATGCATGATTCTCAGAATCATTTTATATTTTAATATTGAATGAAAATATAATGATGCAACCTGGAATAAATTGGTATACTGTACATATTTTCTAAAATATTTTCAGTTTTTATTTGATAGAATGACAACAAAGAGTGTAGTTGGGCTTGCTGTTGTTCAGGCAGCATGTCATGATCTTTATTCACAGGTGCAGTGGTTGACACCAAAATAAGCAAGTACCACTCAAACAACCCCCTTAGTTCAAAGGGCAGATTAAATATTTTTATAGGCGAATGAAGAGACCTAATTTTTGAGTGGAATAAAGCAGAGCCCATCAGACTCAGGTTGGTGACTTCAGTAGGCTGCCAAGTTAGTGTGGGCGGACGTTGTGTCTCCAGACATGGCAGCCGGTGTTTGCAGTTGTCCCTAACAGCACCAACCATTTCCAGCCCAAACACCTGTGTTTGCTTTTGCGCTCACTCCCCCCAATCTCCTCTGTCCAGGTCACATGATCTGCAGATAGCCCTGGCACCACGGGAATACAAAAGCAGGGGCTTTTAGCACTGTTAATCATTAATGTCAGGCTTCCTTTTGCCTCTCTCTCTTGACGTTGCAGATGTGAATGTTATCTTGCACATGCATCCAGGTCAGACGTGACTGTGGGAAGCTGCAGGTGAGCGTGGTTGTTGGATGAAAGGGTTGAACCAACAGTTGCCATATGATGGGGGCATGGCATGACTGGGAAGACGACTGCTAATTGTTTGAGATCTAAAAAGAAGAGCACACTCAACTTCATTACAGTGTTAAAGGTTTGCATTGTGAACAGTTCAAATTCTCTCATTGTGAACAGTTCTCTCATTAAAATACTGTAATTGTATTATTTTATATATTGGCTTATACACTCACTTAGCACTTTATTAGGAAGACCTGTAGACCTACTTATTCATGCAATTATCTAATCAGCCAATCGTGTGGCAGCAGAGCAGTGCATAAAATCATGCAGATACGTGTTATGAGCTTCATTTAATGTTCACATTAACCATCAGAATGGGGGGAAAATGTGATCTCAGTGATTTCGACTGTGGCATGGTTGTTGGTGCCAGATAGGCTGGTATGAGTATTTTTGCTGATCTCCTGGGATTTTCACACACAACAGTCTCTAGAGTTTACTCAGAATAGTGCAAAAAACATCCAGCAAGTAGCAGTTCTGTGGATGGAAACGCCTTGTTGATGAGAGAGGACAGTAACTCAATGAACCCCTCTGTACATTTGCAGTGAGCAGAATAGCATCTCAGAATGCACAACACATTGAAAATTGAGGCGGTTGCACAACAACTGCAGAAGAACATGGCAGGCACTTCATTAACACTGTAGTGTTCCTAATAAAGTGCTCAGTGAGTGTATATTTACTGTTTCTTGGCATTTAAAATACACCTTATGCTGTTTACCACAGAAAATAATTTTTATTAATCCATTAGTTTTAAAAGCAGCCTATCTTACATGAATTACTGCAGTTTCAGAGTGAAACTGCACACAGTTTCCGCTGTGTGGTGCTAAAAGCAAGTTATTTCTTTCCCCCCAAAACAGATGAAATTCAGATGATGAATTTCAAATCAACAAACCTACCTCCCTACCCTAAATTTTAAACATTAACTTAAACGATAGTGTCATAAAAAAGCAAATGTGAGATGAAAACCCATTAGGTTTTTCACTTTCGGCTCAGGTATCAACTCGCGTGCTTTTCACGACACGTCTCACTGTTCTTTTCATCGCAAACGCAACACTCAGTTGAGTGTCCGCAAAATTTTATTGTGTCGAACAAGTTTGTAAATGCAGTTGGTAGTGTTTAGCATTTTGTAATTGTCTGTCCTTGTTAGGTGAAATAAACTGCTCACCAGAATGCATCTGTCTGCACTAAATCTACAGGGCTGAACTACCGACACTGCTGTTTTGTTTCGTGTTATGGTTTGGTATGTTTTGCTCGGAAAGCACTGTTTTGGGACTCATTTTTTTTTTACATTTTTATGCATTTGGCAGACACTTTTATCCAAAGCGACTTACAGTGCACTTATTACAGGGACAATCCCCCTGGAGCAACCTGGAGTTAAGTGCCTTGCTCAAGGACACAATGGTGGTGGCTGTGGGGATTGAACCAGCAACCTTCTGATTACCAGTTTACCAGTTATATGGTTTAGTCCACTACACCACCACCACCCACAGAGACAAGTGACTGTATGTTTGGAGCCAGTGACAATGAGTTTAGAAACTGTGTTATTTTTTTCCGATTGAAACCATTTAAAAAAAAATATTATTTGTGTGAAGTTGATCATAGCAGGGTGATTTGTTATCAGCCACACCCCCCCACCCCCCTTTACACTTGTTGTTTTGTGTGGGTTTAATCCTTTGTTTAAGTTTGTTAGTTTGTTGTCCAGTGTTTTTGTCTTGGTTTTGATAGTTTATTATGATCCTTTTATTTTGTTAAGTTTCTCTTTTTTCAGGAGCTGAGGGCCCCAGTGTAGGGGGCTAGCCGTTCCCTGCTAAATGGTGGTGGTGCCCCTGTCACTGAGTGCTGTGGGTGACGTTTCTTTTTATAGGGGATCGCTGTGCTCAGCTAGCCTACCTGTTTCTGGTAAGCCTCAGCCCTCTGTGTTGCACAAGCAAAGATAGGCTTGTTTTGTCATTCTTTTGAGTGTAAAGCATATTGCGAATCATATAGCAGATTGTCTGTGCTCATAATTTTAATACACTTTGAAATTATTGAGTGTCCAGTGCCCTTTAAGGTATCTTAAATTAATAATAATTTTTGTACTTTTGTATCCATTTCTCTTGCCCTTTTGTTTTGTAACCTTGAAACTGTATGCCCTTTCTATTTTTGATTGGGTTAGTATTTCCCTGTTAATTACAGAGTGGCATAGTCATCTTTTCTATTGGTTTTCCCTAAAATATTAGCATCAGCAGCATTATCCCCCCTCTACTGGTGCTACAGCTCTATACTCTATTCTCTACCCCCCACTCTGCTACAATGTCATAAGATGGCATTGAGTGGAACAGGATGAAAAGTAAGTGTTTATGAACTTACAATCTGCTATTGTACTCGTGATTAGTGTGAAAGGATATAATAGTTATTGTGGTATACCGCCTCTAGTGTTCACTTCAACTGAAAACTGCCATAATACATACAATAGAGTGAGCCGCAGCAAAATTATTTAGAAAAATGTAGGCATGGTAAAGCAATTCTATGAGACCAGACAGATAATGGAAGTAAACAACACCATGCATGAATGTGAAGCTCGTATTTTGCAAAAGCACAAATTTTCTCCCTTTCAAAATGTGCATTTCCCCTTCTGTCGCTCTCTTACGTTGTGTCAGAGAACGACACTAGGGGTCTCTCTTGAGCGCCGATATTCACCTCTGTACTATGAAAAAAGGCCAATGAGAGTTGGCAGCCAGTATTTGCATGTCCCGCCCCCGGACATACGGGTATTTAAGCGGCGCAAATACAGGAGTTCATTCAGAAAATTTCTTCGGAGCCGATGGTCGTGTTTGCAGTTTGCTGCGTGACTACACACCGAGTTCCTGCTATCCTCTGCTGCATGCTGTTGGATTCTGCGGCGCACAACAGCGGCTTTCTCCTGGTTGCACGGCTGTGCACTTCCTGCCCCTGAGCGCATCGACAGTTGCAGAAATAAGAAAGATCTCTCACGAGTCTTTCTTTCATAAAAGAGTTATTTCCTTCTAAAAGAGTAATTTCTCTAAAAGAGCAAAAACACAGCGGCGTGAACGTCCTTTTAAGGACGCGTCTTTTTAAAGATGCCCTTCCGCCCCTGTGTTGTTCCTGGATGCGGTAGAGCTACTCTCTGCTCGGACCACCCGCGCCCCGGCATGCTCGTTGACTCCCGTCCTCGCTCGAGGTGGCGGCGACTCGCCTCACAGCCAGTCTGCCTACCCTCAGGCGATGGAAGCAGATGAGTTCGCCGCGACATCGGAGGGCGTGGGCTCTGACGCTGAGGGCTCCTCTGGGCTGCCGCCTTCGGGCTTGCACGCCCAGCAGGAGGCCGACAGCGCAGATGTCCGATATGCTTTCCGGGCAGCCAATAGCGTGGGCCTGGATTGGAACCCTCCATCCTCCCCGCAGCCATCACGGCTAGACGACTGGTTTTTGGGCATGGGCGCCGCCACAGCCTCGCCCCCAGTACCTTTCTTCCCGGAGGTGCATGATGAGCTGACGCCTTCGTGGAGAGCACCCCTCTCCACTCGTCATGCCACCTGCTCATCCGCCCTCGCCACCCTCGACGGCGGAGCGCCCACGGGTACACGGAGATCCCCAGGTGGATAGAGCTGTTGCGATCCATCTATGCCCCGGAAGCACTACCACCTGGCGGGGCCGCCCTGTACTCCCTTCCCGGTCCTGTAGAGCAACATCCTCGCTCACCGCGAAGGCCTACAGCGCTACCGGACGCGCCGCTTCGCCCTGCATGCCATGGCTCTCCTGCAGGTCCATCAAGCCAAGGCACTCCGCAACATGCACGGGGTGGCCCTGATCCCGACACACTGCAGAAACTGCGCTCAGCGACCGACCTCGCCCTGAGAGCGACGAAGGTCACAGCGGGCACTCGGGCAGGCGATGGCCACTCTGGTGGTCCAGGAACGCCAGCAATGGCTGGACTTGGTTGAGATGCGTGAAGCCGACAAGACTCGCTTCCTCAACGCTCCTGTCTCCCAGTTCGGCCTCTTCGGCGACACCGCGGAGGACTTTGCCCAGCAGTTCTCCCTGGTGAAGAAGCAAGACGGAGGCCATTTCTCACATCATGCCGCGCCGCAAGCCTGCCGCCACGGCCCAGGCCCCATCTGCTCGCCGAGGGCGTCCTCCTGCGGCCAGAAGACCTTCTGCTCCGCCCCAACCTGGGCCCAGCTCTCAGCCCCAGCGCCGAAGCAAACCGCAGGAAGCGTGACGCCCCTGCCTCACGGACCCCGTCGAGGACCCGGAAGGCTCCCAAACGTCCCTGAGACAGCGTACCCAGAGGACGAGAAGTTAGCTCCGGAGATGGTGAGACCGCTCCGTCCCCAGGTGGAGGGCCGGGAGGAGAATCTTGTGTTTTTTCATTTGCCGCACCCCCTGACGGGGGCTGCGGTACCCAAATTCTCAATAAAAGAGCTATTTCCTCTGGGTCACATGGCCCGCAAATGCCGTTCTCACGGCACTTTTGTTTCAGGCCTCAACAGTCCCGGCGCCCAGGATGCGGTGCTCCCGCCCTCAGCCCCACGACTGTTCCCCGGCCGGCCGGTTCAGACGAGTCCAGAGGACGCCGACATCAGACCTCCTCCTCTGTCACGAACCCGCCCCCTGCCGGGTGCGCGGAACAAGGTAAGTGCTTTGAGCTTATTGTCAGCACCAGAGCCTCGGGACGCCACAGAGCCTCTCGACGCTGCGCTACCTGTTTCGCGACCGCCATGAAGCCCCGCCGGTACGCCCAAAATACTTGTCCCCTTGGTGCCCCTAGCACAGAGCGCAGAGGCATGGCTTTCTCTGCCCAGCTCGTCACGCTGGCTGCACCGACCATTCGACTCGGTTACGCAATTCAGTTTGCCAGGTCTCCGCCCCCTTCCTGGGCGCTCGTTCCTCCAGCAGTGCACGGCGTAACATGCCCTCTCCCTGCGCGAGGAAATCGCCTCCTTCTAATCAAGGACGCGATAGAGCCTGTCCCTCCAACCGAAACGAAGAAGGGTTTCTACAGCACTTACTCGTTGTACCCAAGAAAGGCGGTGGCATACGACCGATCTTGGACCTGCGAAGTTTTCAATCGGACCCTGTCCAAACTCCCGCTCAAAATGCTCACCCAGAAACAAATCCTATCTGGCGCTCGGCATCAGATTGGTTCGCAGCAGTAGACCTGAAGGACGCGCACTTTCACGCCTCAATTCGCCTCGACACCGACCCTTTCTACGGTTCGCGATTCGACGGCCAGGCGTATCAGTACAAGGTCCTCCCCTTCGGCCTGTCTCTGTCCCCTCGGCCTTCATGAAGGTCGCAGAGGCGGCTCTTGCCCCGCCACGAGGAGCGGGCATACGATACTCAATTACCTCGACGATTGGCTCATTCTGGCCCCTCAGCAGGAATTACTATGCGCACACAGAGACCAGGTGCTCGAGCACCTCCGCCGCTGGGGCTTCAGGTCAACTGGGAGAAGAGCAAGCTCACCCCAGTCCAGAGCATCTCTTTTCTCGGTTTGGAGTTAGACTCAGTCTCAATGACATCACGTCTCTCCAACGAGCGTGCTCAGTCAGTGCTGGAATGCCTCGCTTCCTTCAAGCCAGGCACCGTGGTCCCGTTGAAACGTTTCCAACAGCTCCTGGGGCATATGGCATCCTCCAGCGCGTCGCGCCACTAGGGTTGATGCATATGAGACCACTTCAGCATTGGCTCCAGACTCGAGTCCCAAGATGAGCATGGCGCCACGGCACGCATGGCGTGGAAATTACCACTGCCTGCCTCCAAACCTTCAAACCCTGGACAGACCTCTGCTTTCTTCGGGCAGGGGTACCCTTGCAGCAGGTGTCCCGTCAGCGTTCTGGTTACAACCGACGCCTCAAATTGGGTTGGGCGCCGTGTGCAACGGGCACGCAGCCGCAGGCCGGTGGAACCAAGGCTCGCTGCGCTGGCACATCAACTGCCTAGAGCTGCTGGCCGCTCGCCTTGCCCTGAAGAAATTTCTTCCGATGATTCGTGGCAAACATGTCCTGGTCAGGACAGACAGCACCACGGTGGTGGCTTACATAAACCGCCAAGGCGGAGTACGCTCCCCACATGTCACAGCTCGCCTGCCGTCTCCTCCTTTGGAGTCAGCAGCGACTGGAGTCGCTGCGCGCCACTCACATCCCCAGCAACCTCAATGTGATAGCGGACGCACTGTCAAGACAAACCTTGCCTGGTGGAGAGTGGAGGCTCCACCCCCAATCGGTCCAGCTGATTTGGGACAGGTTCGGCAAGGCCCAGGTAGACCTGTTTGCCTCCCAGGAAACCTCCCACTGTCCGCTCTGGTATGCCCTCACAGAGGCTCCCCTGGGACAGATGCTCTGGCACACAGCTGGCCCGCGGGGCTGCGCAAGTACGCTTTTCCCCCAGTGAGCCTTCTTGCACAGGTGCTATGCAAGGTCAGGGAGGACAAGGAGCAAGTCACTCTGGTGGCCCCCTACTGGCCCAACCGGATGTGGTTTTCGGATCTCACGCTCCTTATGACAGCCCCTCCCTGGCTGAATTCCCTGAGGAAGGACCTTCTTTCTCAGGGACGGGCACGCTCTGGCACCCGCACCCAGACCTCTGGAAACTCCACGCCTGGTCCCTGGACGGACGCGGAGGGTCTAGCCGGCCTACCTTTAGCCGCCATAGACACTATTAACCAAGCCAGAGCCCCTTCGACCAGGCATCTTTACGCTCTGAAGTGGCGTCTGTTCATGAACTGGTGTTCTTCCCGAGCCGAAGACCCGCAGAAGTGCGCAGTTAGGTCAGTGCTCGTGTTTCTTCAGGAGAGGCTGGAGAGGAGGCTGTCCCCTCCACCCTCAAGGTGTATGTTGCTGCTATCGCGGCCCACCATGACACGGTAGACGGCAAGTCTCTTGGCAAGCACGACTTAATCGTCAGGTTCCTAAAAGGTGCCCGGAGGATGATTCCCTCCCGCCTAACCTATTTCCCTCCTGGGATCTCTCGGTCGCCCTGATGGGACTCCGGAGACCCCCTTCGAGCCGCTTGACTCAGTTGGACTCAGGGCCCTCTCTCCAAGACTGCCCTGCTGATCGCTGCCGCCTCCATCAAGAGGGTCTGGGACCTGCATGCGTTCTCTGTTAGCGACGCCTGCCTGGAGTTCGGTCCGGCAGACACTTTCATGATCCTAAGACCGCGACCGGGCTACGTGCCCAAGGTTCCTACCACACCACTTCATTGATCAGGTGGTGAACCTGCAAGCGCTGCCCCGGGAGGAGGCAGACCCAGCCCTCTCACTGCTGTGTCCGGTACGTGCCTTACGTATTTACCTGGACCGCACACAGAGCACCAGACGCTCTGAGCAGCTCTTCGTCTGCTTTGGGGGACAGCAGAAAGGGAACGCTGTCTCCAAGCAGAGACTCGCCCACTGGGTTGTCGGTGCCATTTCCCTGGCTTATCACACCCAGGCCGTGCCCCCCCTTTGCTGGTCCGAGCCCACTCCACCAGGAGTGTTAGCGTCCTCATGGGCACTGGCTAGGGGCACTGCCCTAGCAGACATTTGTAGAGCTGCGGGCTGGGCAACACCTAACACTTTTGCGAGATTCTACAATCTCCAAGTTGAGTCAGTTTCGTCCCGTGTTCTCTCAGGTACCGAGCCCGTGAGAACTTCGGTGGCACGCCGACGATCTGACCGGGTGGATCGCTTGCACCCAGCCCTTCCCCTAACCAGGGGAAACAGTGCCTTCTTCCCAGGAGAGCCCAGGCTTGGGACACTGGTTGGCTCCTCCCCTAGCCCTTGCGGGTCGCAGTTCTCGTGGAGGGACTCGCCGATCCAAACCACTCGCGGTACCGCTAGCTACCCTGTACTGGTATAGGGGCCCCACAGGTAAGGCCTCCTGCTCGGACTCCCCCTGTTTGTAAAACCACGTGTAGCCTTTTTGAAAATTCAGGGCTATAAAGAAAATATACACTGGGAAAATTGTGAGTTTTATATTAGTATTATTTATTTATTTTAATATTTGTTTTATAAAAAATAAAATGTTTGTTTAAAAGTTTTTTTAATGTAAGCTTTGTAACAAGTGTGCCTGTTTAAGTTTGGTAAGAAAATATGTAGAAATGGTATGCGTCTGCTCTTGGCCAATGAGAGGAGGTGCTACGGAAAAAAGAGGAGGAGTGGATGGACCGGAAGAAAAACGGAGAGACGAAGATCGGAGAAGGGGAGAGGAGTGCGTGATCATTTTTTTTGTTGGATCGAACATTAATTTGGACCGAATCTGATATCTCTCTGGGCTGTTCAAACTGAGTTGCTTACCAGTTTCGTAGCGAAATTTCGACGAAGAGCGGAGGACTCGTTCGGGGCTCATGGTGGAAATTGGATGGCCTTATGGATGACTGATTCATCGAGCATCGTTGATTTGAGATTGCTCCATTCTGATTTTTGTTTGTTTCGGTTTGAAGACAATTATTCGGGACTTTGGACTGCCTTCGCACATTACACGGGCGTGCATGCAGATGCGTGAGTACAGTGAGACTGAGATCTGTTGAATCTCAAATCGTTTGGAGGAAAAGTGCACCAACAGTTCATGGCAATTTCAAATGCCCTGGTTTAGAGACTAAGTTTGCGGGTTCTCACATTTATTGTTGAGGTATTGAGTGTTTCATATCTGTTTGACTCATGTGAACAAGATTTGTAATGAGGGAACTGATTATCAAAGACTCGGTTTAGGGAAACGAATCCTTTAAGAGTCATTTAAGAGTCATTTGATTATTACTGAGTCATTTAAGAGTCATTTAAGAGTCATTTGATTATTACTGAGTCATTTAAGAGTCATTTAAGAGTCATTTAAGAGTCATTTGATTATTACTGAGTCATTTAAGAGTCATTTGATTACAACTGAGTCAATTTAAGAGTCATTTGATTATATTTAAGGACATTTTCTTTATTTTGTTTTTTTTTTGTTATTGTTGTTTTGTTTTGGGGATTATTAAATAAACCTCATGGTTTATTATACCGTTCCTGTGGTCGTCAACCTGTTTTTTTTTATTCTCAACTACCTGAGAATATAGGTTTATTAATTGGAGGCACCGCGCGTTATAACAAATTATTCTTGTAGCTATCTATCCATTCTTCAGGGGAAGGACCAGACTTTACACGTTACTACTGCTGGGATACCAGGGCTCCTTTAATAGTATTGTACGAGTGTACCCGGCTGGGGAGGGTTACACACGGTTCTGTCCCCTCACGTGAGTTGACGCCGTGTTTCCCTTAGGCAGTCACAGCTACCTCAGGTGCCGTGCTGTGTGCTCCCCCCTCTCTGAGGCAGGTGCTACCACCGCACTACTGTTCCGCATAAGGCCTAGGTATAGGCCATGCGATGTATGTGCCACTCAAATTTGCCTCCCCTCCGGGTAGGTGTGGCCTCCGCAGGGTCTTCCCCGCCCTACCAAGGGCTAAGACCCCCTTCCCTCAATGCGTGTAAGGGCCCCGGCCGTAGTTGCTCTATGCGAGAAACATAGAGAGAAAAGAGGCCCAGCCAGGCTGGCCCGTTCCCATGTTGGCGGCCGTCACCTTGTTCCCTTCTCCGGGGTAACGATAAGGAATCCTGATGGCTTAAATGGGGCATTGGGGAAGGGTACATGCGGCCTGATACAGTTGGTCGTTCTGCACGTAGGAATACCTGCTCGCTCCTGTATCAGCGGATCACGTACACGGCTCAGCGCATGGCGCTTTTTAAGTGGACCCCTAGTGTCGTTCTCTGACACAACGTAAGAGAGCGACAGAAGGGGAACGTCTAGGTTACGTATGTAACCTCAGTTCCCCGATGGAGGGAACGAGACGTTGTGTCCCCCTTGCCACGTCGCTGAGCCGAGCCCCTGTTGTGGCCGGACCATTTCCGGCTCCTCAGAAAAATCCTGAATGAACTCCCGTATTTGCGCCGCTTAAATACCCGTATGTCCGGGGGCGGGACATGCAAATACTGGCTGCCAACTCTCATTGGCCTTTTTTCATAGTACAGAGGTGAATATCGGCACTCAAGAGAGACCCCTAGTGTCGTTCTCTGACACAACGTCTCGTTCCCTCCATCGGGGAACTGAGGTTACATACGTAACCTAGACGTTTTGTAGTGGTACGGTATAGTTACAGAGTGTATTGGCTTTAAATGGTCATGACATGAGTTGAAAGATTAGATATAACTGGGCAGACAAAGTAAAAAAAATGATATCATACTAGTCTCATGTTATAACATATAATGTTTGAGTGTTGATATATTTTTAAAATAATGTCTATTTTAATGTTTATTGCATTGCCATGTTTACTTCCATTGTATGTGCCTTGCTGTACCAGTTTTTTCTCAAAATAATTTAAAAACTATTTTCTGTGCTAATCAATATTATGCCACAAATGCTGTTGGTAGAGTTTAACCCATAATGATCCCAGAACCCAGAATATTCTTTTAAGATGAATAAAATAGTCAAAAGAGAAAATGTAGTATTCTTTCTAGAGAGTAACAGTCCAAATATTTTTTTTTCTTATACAAACATGGACCTCCTCTGAGTAGGAGACAGAAAACCAGGCCACATTCATCTTAAAAAGGAATTAAGTTTGTTGAGCGGCAATCCTTTATTGAAAAGATATTGACACTGCTCTGATCGTACTCCTGCCTGAACTTGTTCTTGGTTTTTACAAAGACCCCCACTACCCCATACCATTCCTAAACATGTAGTCTAGAGTTGCTTTAGTGGAAGCATGAATCCAAAACTGTGGACTTCATAAGTTCAGCTAGTGCTCACATGGAAATATTCAGGGTAAGGCCCAAAAAAAGAACATGTTATCAGTGAGGCTTTGAGGTAAAGCTGTATTATGTCAATAGTTAATCATTCCTGAAACACTAAAGGCATACATACTGTAGATTAAACATTTAGACATTGGTTGAAAGACAATGTAAAAGTTGTCAAAAAGTAGACATTCACAAACAACCTATTCAGGTTTGAAGTTCATTTGTATTTTATAATATTTATTATATGTATAATTGACGTATACAGTATAATAATGTATGATGCTTAAATACTGCAAACAGTCCAAAATAGTTCTTTATTTAAGATGACAACCCTCTAAATATACATGTTCTGCTTAATGAACAACACAGTTTTAATTATCTGCCGTCTCAGTATGTCATAGAACCAACAATGTTCAGACATTCGCCTAGATTTACAACATACTGTTTGTTTGTTCACCCTGAACACTAGTGATAAGAGCCGGAACATGAGTTAACTACAAATATCACTACTGAACAGTGTGCCCCCTCTCCCCCACACACAGAGATGCATTACCACACTGTCAGAAAAATAAAAAGCGGATTAAAGCAAGGCATATTTCTTGAGCCCAGGCTATTTATGGTGAAATAAATAGTTGATTTGTGGAGTCGGAACAGGCCCTAACCATAGTATTCTTTAAACAATGGTGCCTGTTTACCAGCAGCAGGTAGAAGATGGATTGCTGGTTAAACATTGCTGGCATACCTGGCTGGTGCCATGGGCAGGTCAATAAGAATTACTGAGGGGACATTGTGTGGCTGTGTCTTATCTCTGCTGTTCTCTTTGAGGCCAGACCTGTGAGTGAGAGCGAAAGGAACATTTGAATAGATATATTTGGATTATAAATGCTTTCTTTTGAGAATTTTTGAAACTTTGTATAGCTATTGTAATTAGCTATAAAAAATAGGACATTTTCAAATCATTAAAGTTGAAAATGTAATTAATTTATTTTTATATATATATTATAGGATAAGTGACAGGATAAGGGGGTAGATTCCCAAGCTACAAGCTACTCATAACTTAAAAAATAAATAAACATTCTATATAAAACATGAGTTACCTTTACTACAAGCTACATTCATTTTATTTTAATACTTTTAATAATTTAAAGGAATTAAAATTATTTTAGATTTATAGCTATCAGATTATATTATTTAATTCTGTAATCAGAATTTTTTATAACAGATTTCAATAATGTCTCATTTATTTATTTAATTGGGGGGTGATATTCCCTTACAAAAACCTGGTTGACATGATTTTACTACAATTACTATAGTTTAACCATGGTGTTTGTAATAAAACCATAGTAATCACAAAATTAACCTTGGTCACCACAGTCATGGTTACTACAATATTTCTACAGTGAAACCATGGTTAATTTTCATAAGAGTTAAACAAATAGGGTGACAACATTAAACTGAACATAATTTTATACTTAACATGCACTAATAAAACTAGAAAACACCCCATTTGATATAACTGAATGGAAATATCATAATAAACAGCAGCAGTTAACTCAATACTTTGCTTCAAAAAAGAAGGTAAAGTCCCTTCTAGGCTGCGGGGTGCTCAAGTGAATCAGGGAATCACTTTTGTGAACTAGTTAATTTTCATGAACTGTTCGAAGAAAAGAGAAAAAGAAAAAGTTCTCAATGCTAAATACAAGGGAATCCTTTATTTTAACCAGTTCATTTACAGGAACTGTCTGAAAGAACTGATTCACTTAAATGATTTTGTTTTCAGATGAGTGCATTTGTTAACTCCTTGGATTATATTGCTGTGCAAATGTAGAGTTTTAGGACGTTACAGCACTCATTGAAAATGTAGCTTGTTACTAGAAAAGCTACGCTATTGTGAAAAAAGCTGAGCTACTATAATACCACATACATTTGTTGTTAATAATTTAGTTAATAGTGGCAGTACTGGGATAGAATAAGTGATTTCTGGAAGAAAAATAAAACAAAACTTTGACGAAAATACAGCAAAATACAGTGATGTTTCTGTGTATTTTACCAGCTCTCATTCGGCTATATGTGAAAGCTTTACATTCTACATTCTACAAAGTGTGTTTTCATTCGTGTGTGTTCCCATAGCCATATCCTTTGCATGTTCCGGTACTTGCTAATCACCCGGATTTTGTGCTTTTCGTCTTAAATGAGTCAGTCGTTCTCTACCATTTCTAAGCAGCAGAGATCTGCGTCATGTTTCAACACAGCAACTCTCAGCACCCATAAATTACACAGTGGTGGCAACTTAAAGAAGTGCTGAAAAGCCATGAACAGAGCTTTACTTTATCATCAGTGAAGCGTAAGACTACACCATCCCACTCACGACCTGATCACACACACTCACACCAATGTGCATGCATATATACTTGTGTTCACTTTGCATGCAAGTCAATGAAACACAAAACAAAAGAAAATACATTTTTTCTTTTCTTTTTTAATACAAGCCACTGTATGGTGGTTAGTTATCATTTTGTAGTCATTAAAATCCAATGTTCCTGCTGCAGAGTAGTGTAATACCTTCACCTAAATTGCATTATGGACTGCCATGATAAGTCTGAAATGGACTAGTCTCATATTCAGTGTTGTAATTAAGACTTTATTGAATCCTCGAGGGAAATTATGGTGCAAGAGCACTAAAACAGTCAACACTGCAAATACACAGGATGATACAATAAATACAGGAATTAGAGAGAAAACAACTGTAATGTTTATATATGTATAAAAACAGGAATTATCAAAATATAAAATGTACACAAATTACATAAACACAGTGCACAATACACAACATTTAGAGATAGAGATAGCATATAGAGTTAGAGATAGCACATAGCATATATGACTGTTAAATATCTCTGAAAACTTCCTGAAATATCCTTAAAACCAAATCAAATTCTCTTTCTGAAGTGTCCACACTTTGGTTTTTAGGACATAAATTTTGTTTTTATTTTGGGGATGAATGCCAGAGATTTTGTCTAGTCCATGCTTGTTTTGTCACACAATCTCACCTATGGATATTGAGAGTGATTTCATTTCACATGAGGACTGCAAGTGTAGCTAACAAAATACTTCAGCATGGATAACATTTGTCAGTGGTAGACTTTCGTATAGACTTTTAAGAGAACAAAAAAATCTTCAATCTTAAAACAGATTTTCATAATAGCAACCAGGGAAAGAATGTATTGCGTACTGCAACCACAACAAAGGAGTTCGTGAAAATACCTCGTCTCACTTTATTTACTCTCTTTCAGACTAGTCATCACATTGTCATCCTCCGTCTTTTTCACTTTCTTTCCTAACAAACAAAGGGGTCATGTGAATCTTGTTTTGCTTTCTTTGGCTACTACTCATTTGTGCAACGCATTTGACATGGTTAGATCAGTGAGCGATAATTAGCACTATCTCAACCCATATCAGAACCTTCATACATGAAAAGATGAGACAAGGCATTGTCCTCTAAACACAATCTTGACACTCTGTTTTGCCCCCACTATCCTCTTTAAATGAGAGCACATGCAAAGGTGAAGCGCGACCATGGAGATAATTTGCAGTATGATCATGGGACAACAAAATGGTGAAAAGCCATCCAAAAGTATCTAAATGACCATACAGTACAACATACAATGGGAATTAAACACACAGGGCAGCTGGACCCTTATCTGAACGAAACCCAGCAACAAAAGAGCCCTAAAACTAAGAGGCTTGATGGGAAAGCTATGGGCCAGCTATTGTGACTGCCCTTCTGCTGAGCAAATAGTCCAAACTGTTCATTCCCAGACTTCCATTCTCTCGCCGGCACATTGTTTGTGTCCTTGCATTTCATTCAGCAAGGAAGATTGCTCTCAGGCCCAGTGAGCAAACAGTCCAGAAAAGAGCCAGCTATCTTCTGCTGTTCCCAGGAGAACTAGCATTTTGATTTGGGCTCCAAGCTGTCAGAGGATTGGAGAGTTGATGTCAGGGTGCCTGAATTAATTGCTTTAAGCTGAGGAGGGGGCTGACTACGTGTATCACTAACTGTTCAGTAAGATGTTTTCTAACAATTATGCTCTTGACTCCGGCCATGAGCCACAGAATTGTCAATCGTTACATTTTGGATAAATTATGCATCATTCGGTTCAGGATCAAAAGTGATGTTTAAGCATTTCTAAAGTCGAAAGCCCAAGTTGAATTTCGATTCTGAAATGGCTATGTCTGAAAAACAATTCAAAGAATCCCTCAGCATGTAGAAAGAGTTCCTAAGAGGCTTTTACGTTCATATTTTGAGAAGCATGCCACATATTTCCAGTGAAACAACCATTTATAAATGTCACATAGGACATAGCTGTTCCTTCAAGCACCATTTAACCTTGTAAATTAATTGTAAACTTATATTTTTCATGTCTGTTACATGCACTGCAAGTTCTTAATAATTCATCTTCCCCTGTACTACAGCACCAGCAGATAGAACATTTGCATTGTAAAGGCCAAATTAATCTTAACCTATGGCATAAAAGGTGTATGCATTTGGGTAGATTACCCACTTACAAACTGCCTCTCAGATATGTTTTCTGCTCATATCCATCAACGGAGCTGCTTCAAATGAATTATCATTGCAAGAGTCTTGAACAATGCTTTGTTTTGCATGTAAAAATGGCCCTGTGGATAATTTGCATTGGTGCAGGTTTGCATTGGTTTTAGAACAGTCTATGGGAAGAGTGACCTCAGCAAAAGGTTGGGCCTTTTAAACTTCCTAATACACAGTTATGGTAACGGTTGTTGGGACCAATGTGCTGAACAACGCCTTGAAAATGTGTTAAAGCAATGGTATACTATGTTCTGTTTCCGAAATGTATTTGATCATGGACAAGTGCATCTATGAAAATCTAAATTAATTCGCAAGGTACTTTTTTATTATTATTATTTATATACTATTCATGGGAAACTAGCAATTCAGAATTTCTTATCTTTGTTCAGATGAAAATTCAATGACTTTTAAATACATTTCAGATGTGTTTTAAAGCTTTTGGTGTGGCTCAAGTGCCTTGTTAACTTTGTCGCTAATTGATGCTATCGTCGTCACGTCTGCAAATTGGAAAACAAAGGCAATGTGATTGCTGATAATAATTCAGCTGCCACAACAATGAGGACAGCTCTTGATCTGACAGGAAATTGAATTAAACTGGCTGTTATGTCGCTGTCAGCATTGAGGAGAGTAAAGCATTGAGTGTCAGGGGACCACTACTGTTTAGCTTCTGAGCATAATCTATTCTAACGTACCTCAAGCTCCTCTGGGCTTTTTAACAGGCAACATTCGAGCATTAATCTCTTTGTGATAAATGCATTTATACTGGATTAAATTGAAGATTGCCTTTAGTTTGAGAGAGGGTTGGTAAATTACTTTGGTCTGAGTTGGGGGATTTACTTCAACAGCTCTTGGTATGGAGTCTCTGGGGACACTGTGTAGTTGTACTGGGTAGAGAGGAGATGTTGTGGATATGTATTTACTACCGGTATAAATTTACCTATGGCAGAAAACATCAGCAGTTATTTAATCAAAAGAAAGAACATAAAGTGGAATATCTTGCCTGTCATGTTTGCTCAGGTCTGCTTTTGTCAAGTGATTAAACAGACACCTAGTTGTAATGTTTAAGTGCAATTTGTTTATAAAAAGCTTGTAAGATTACACATTTTAAAAATAAACCGTTATCTTCATGCTTTGTAAATATGAATGAAGTTATTTCAACAATATGTAATTTAAGAATAGTCCTGCATCCAGATTATTTTTGTTTGTGTATTCACCATGAATGCACAAGGAAAAGGATTCTCATGAATGTTTTATGAGTATGTCCATCACCCTCTAAACTACAAGCTCCTCAGTGTTAGGAAAAAAAAAGCTGAATTCACCTTAGTGACATGCTCCTCTCACGTACAATAAATTGGACAATCTCTATTTTGGAAAAACCTATTGGCCTTACCATTCCGGCATTGGGAACACATGCAGGACAGGATCTGATTTGCTTTTGTTATGCACAGAATTACGCTGGGGCATCTGGGCTTGTTTGCCTTTGGTGAGAAATGGAGATTGGTTTGGAGGTCTGAATGAATTGCTGGCATCTGTGTTTATTGCTTTCATTAAGATTTAATGAGTCAAGTGTCCTTCCCAGTGACTTAGGTTCTACCCTAAGCATTTTACCATTGGAAATGTTGGGCAAGACTGTGAACTATTGGCATCCATACCATGTACATGTATGTTAATGGAAGTGCAGAGGGGTGACATTAACAGCTTGGAGCTTCTTACAGTCATGTTTATCATATTTAATACGGATTTTAGCAGTAAACAATTCCAGCCAATGCTTCCCCAAAAGATGCCTGTGCTTAACTAATAAATTGGCTGAATGTATTTGTTGAACAGCCATGAAACCAGCCTTGTGGTTTGGCCTGTGCATCTCAGCAAGAATTTCACACCATGCTGCTGGATGAGTGTGAATACAGCCCTGACCAATCGCACTCTAACACTATTTCCGCTGGTTATACTAATTCACACAGATTTTCTGACCACAACATCCTGACCACATGCAGGTCATTTAACAACTGTTTCAAGACAATCTTATAGCCCTTTAAAGCTTTAAAAAGTAGACAACATACTACTTTAGTGTATGAAGTGTTATGTATGGATGTGTGAATGATGGAATGCCAGACATTTAAAGAGGCAAAATTCTCTATATGATGTGATGACTCATGTCAAAACAATACCACCCACTTGTTTCATTAATTACCTCTTTTGCCATGATAGTTTAAGTAGCATTTATTGTCTCACAAAAATGTTTCTGTGTAGAATAATCCACACATTTCATTGCCTACATTCATCATATGAGTTTAGGCCTTTCTTCAGCTAAAGAAATATAATTTCATGGTAAAGGAAACTAGAGTGAGAGCTGTATCCATTTGATTCAGGATCTTTTTCTGTGTGAAATGCCTCTTAACAACTGTCTAATGCACTGCTAGATTAGATCAGGTTACTGACTTACAAAAACAGAGGCATGTGTGTCTACATGCTTTTTCACAGCACAGACTCACAGATGACAATTTTAACAATTGCCATTTAAAAACTTCCCACTGCAGACAAAACATTGACATGTCTTTTATTACTGTTGCATAAAATTGCTTGACATTCTCTGTGAGTAATGTAGCTTACTGTGATATTTTCAAGATATTATTATATTAGTTTCAAAATACTTTACTAAATAGGTTTTTCCACTTGTAAATAACGTTATAATTTCTAAATATATTATTATAATTATTTACATTCTAAAATGGCTGTTATGCTTCTGTCTTGATGTTAGTATATTTGTTTGTGATTCACATGTTTGAAATGTTGTTTACACAATATGTTGTAATTTAACAAAACCATTTTAACAGCATTATATTTACAGTACTAAATAATAATAAAGTAATTTACAATCATGCTCTTCTTTTATGATACAAAAAAATATTAAATTTTAATAAAAAATAAATTTACATATTAATTTCAGTAGCTGTTTGGGGAAAGGGGAGCCTTTAAAGCACACAAGCAGTTCAAGGTAATTTTAAGGAAAAACTCAAGTACTCTCAAATGATTTCTGTGTGACTCAAATATACGTAAATATTTATTCTTAAGAAAGGTTTTTCTAAATAAATATTATATAACCTATATATAATTATATCATCATATATCAATATGGTGCTATTGTTGTATTATTGGTACTAGCAAAAGGATTACCAAAAGTTCAAGAAAAAATATAGCCTACTAAATTCCAGTATAGAGATAGTAGAGTATAGGTTTATTATTAAAGCATGAGCTCTTACTTTTACTTTTCTACCAATTGAGAGAAGCAGCTTTTCGTTTCCGTACGTTTCTTTTATTTTTTTTACATTAATAATAATAATAATGGCTATATGTATTTATCAATCTTTTGTATAACGGCAAGTTTGTTGCCCGTGTAATCGTGTTGCGCAGCGTTTAAAATATTTTATGATTTATAGGCCTACTAAAACTAATCCCGTTCGGCATATTGCCGTGAAACTGCCTTTCTAACTTTAGGACACAGATTAGGCGTCTGTGGTGTGCATTAATATAGTGTGGGACAGCAGCGGATTTAGGAGTAGGCTATTTGTTTTTTAAGTCGGGATAGTGTGGACGGTCCCTCCCCAGCAATGGGTTAAAGCGGCATTATAGCTTGTAAGATGGGTGTCACAAAGATCTCCCTGGAGACCAGCTCCACTTGGGTGTTCCAGGACTGAGTACCGTGCAAAATACTGACTAAAGCCATTTAGACGGCCCGATGTTGTTGATGCCATCACGCACTGCCTTACCACTCGTTTCAAACTATTTTCTTATCTTGATTTCAGATCCTAAATTTCGCATAACTTCATTTGTACTTTCATTATGTCATTAGCTAATATTAAACAGGCCGAATCAGTTGTCCATATAGCCTATAGGCGCCACTCAAATATAAAAATATGTGAATTAACGGCGGTTTATTTCCAACGATACTAATACCAATACTCTGTCAAGTACATTAGCTATATGAAAATTAAAGTTATTATGACTTTTTTAACGTCGGGTTTAACCTGTTGTTGTTGCACGATAACAGCACAGAAGTAATTTCTTCACGAGTGAAATGGGGCATTTCAGATGATGCTCATAAAGTTGCCTTGAGCAACTTTAAACTCTTATTGAGAAGTTTGAGAAATTATATGCAAATTGAACGACTTGAACGAAAAGTAATTAAATAGGGTTACCTAAGTGAGAAGGATAAACACACTGGGAATCGCTGATCTGGTTGCTATAACAACAACAACAAAATTTGTTTCATTTTACCGTCCACGAGAATTTGAGTTTATCTAAATTCTTAAGATTGAAGACTCTATTAAACACCATGAACTTAAGAATTTATTTTAAATTATAATTTTAAATGTATTTATCTCTTCATTATATAGGCAAGTAAATCAAATAGGCCTATATTTTCCTTTATTCCAATCCTCCTGATAATGTTTCTGCGGACAACTCACATAAGGTTTTTTTTTTTTTTTTTTTTTGCTGTGGAGTCCTCTCAAAATAAACTATGGTTAAATATTATTATTATCTATTAGGCTATTATTATTATTATTATTATTATTATTATTATTATTAGCCTATAATCATTAAGGTTGTTATTATTATTGTGTATTTTTTTTCTGTTTTTGTTTATTGTTTTTGTTTATTACAGACATCAAACAGAAGTATTCGTTTTTTTCTGATCTCAAGCGTAAGCGTGATCTCTCTGCGTGTTAAAAAAAAATGCAGTTTTTAGTTTGCTGCCACACATCTAATAGTGTACCAAAGATGTTGCAAAGTTTTCTAACCATCTTAGTTAGGCTATGTGTCTCTGAGAGGATACGCCACCGAAATTATATTTAGCCTATTTCCTGACTTAAAATGTATCTGAAATTTTACTGACATATTTTCCGTCGTTAGCCTCCTATTTGTGTCTTGGTTGTTGAAAATAATTTAAAGTGTCTTTTCGCTTCAACTTCTCGCTTTCGGTATAGTCTAAACGAGAGAGTTGTACAATTAAAGCGCACAGGCAATAAGCTGCAGTATATTTTTGCTTTTGTCTCGACAGCAAGTGTGTCAGATGTCAAAAATAATAATTTCCAAGTAGGCTACCTGAACTCCTTTTGTTGATAACGGGGCTGGAGCTATTGGCAATACGACGACACCAAATGTATTTCTTCCCCAGTATCACTGACATCAATCAGCTGGTATAGCCATCTGACAGTCGGCTGAAAGAGCCCCTTAGCCTCAACACTTGAGTGGCGTCCGTTCAAGCGTCGAACCATGAAATCGGGGTTGCACGTAAAGACCTCCTATATAAAAAATTCCTAAAAAGCGAGCCAAATTGCCTGCGTCAATAGCCTCAGCGGTGAGATGAATTAAACGATGAAATATTTGTACCTGGAGTCTGCAGGACGATAATCGGAGCCTCTCCCCGTGCCTTCTGCATAGGGCTGGAAGCCTCACGGCATTTATTTGAGCTCAAATTCTGTCACTGTTGACTTTAGCAACAAAGCAAAGATTTCACTGCCCTGCTAGTTAAAAAAAATGATTATTTTTCCAAGATATCGATCAGTGCTCTATAAAAATTCAGACTCGCATTATGTTTAAAACTAGGAGCATCAAAATGTAATTTCTGTTTAAATTTACCTAGAAGAGACGTGCTCTTATTCAAAGTTTACACTTGCGCGATTTGATTGCTCATGTACACATCCTATATGTGTTAATACCACCTTTTTCATTGTTTACCAGTTTTTGTTTATTCCCAGATCATGGGGGTTTGAAATACAAAGGAAAAGATTGAGAATGTAGGTAACAAAAACAGGCCTCCTATGCCATTATTTAAGTTGAAGGAGAATCATCGACTTGAATGATTCTCAGGAAAATTATGATTTTCCTGTATAATTAATGGTAAAGAAAATAACATGTACATAATGTTAAACATGTTCATGAAATTATTGTTAGAATTACAGTAAAAAAAAACAATAATCGGTCGTTCCCACAATTCCCTGCATGACCCATCATATTTCATTATATTTTATGGGAATAGTTATGTTTCTTCTTATTTTTATTATCAGTTATGTGCATTGGTGTGTTCTGTTTTATATTGAATGTAGTGTAGTTAATGTTTACTGCATTATTTAAATTTAACATGTGTTAGTGTTTGTGTGAGTGCAACTGAGCACTGTCTCTACATGTTTATTGGTCATTTCTCTTGGAAGAGTCACTATTGGTGAACTTCGTGTGCTCTTCTATAATTGTTACGGTGATTAATAATACATCATAAAGTAAAACGCAGATTTTTACAGTTTCATAAGGTTAACCTATGAAGTATATAATGTTTCGTTTCGTTTTCTTTTTTTTTTTTTAACAGAATTGTTTGTTTTTTTTTTTTTTTTTTTTTTTTTTTTTTACAGTACTAGCGTGTTCATGTAAATTACAACAGTTTCAAACTGTAAAATGTATGGTTGTTCTGTAAAGTATTTACATTTTTACTGTATTTTTTTACATAATTATTCTGGCAACCACAGCTGTCAGGTTTTCTTTTTGTTGTTGTTGTTTTTTTTTTTTTTGTTTTTTTTTTTTTGTTTGTTTTTTTTTTTACTGGATTTGAATTGTATATTTTGCAAAGAAGTGTCCTCAGAAGATTTCAGAAGATCATACACAACGTGCTGCACGACTTCATATTCAGTGCTGTTGTAGTTCACCTCTCAAATTATGTTCTCATTGTCATTGTAATGATAAGGTTGTTGCAGTTATCATTGTCAACAAAATTTTATATGACATATATTTAGGTTTTATTATATTTTTTTACGAGCCAACCAATAGGCTACTGGTTGCTTTATGTGTTACGTGTAAATAATTAATGAAGGGTTAATGGTTACTGACATGCGTTCCATATATTTCATTGCTGCCCTTGAGAATCGTAGATTTCATGTGAACAGTTTATCGCGTTATATGTAAACTATTTAATAAACTATGTAATAATATAAAAAATTAAGCATTACAATCACAAATTAAGCTGTTTAATGCTGCATCTTTTAAGGAATAAATGAATGTTTCCAAAAGTGTTTCATTTAGACGTTTTGATTTGTGTTTTATTTATCTGAACAAGTTCACTCTTATTTGATTAATAAGTGAAATCTCAAACATTATATTGCCTCTTAAACAATTTCGTAAGCTGTTACCTGTTTTTAATTTCTAAGCAGTCTAGCTACGGCAGATTTCCATATAAATGTGTAGACCTCACAACTGGTTCACATTGAATGTGCAAATAGTATAATGATGTGCAAAATAACATGTATTATTGAGTGTTGTTGTTATTTCTGTCGTTGTGGACCGTTGTTGACAACCCAGGACAAATAATCAAAATAATGAAATCAATGAATTTAATAAAAATCAGAAATGAGGGGGGGAATCCAAATAACACTTTAATATAGATTATGTTCTTGTCATCAACTACAAGAATACACATTTACAAGCCATAAATAAATGTACACAAATTACTGAAATATTTCAATCCGCCCGCAATCCTTCGGTGTGATTTTGGTCCATTTTCAAAAGCCGTTTTGAGGAGTTTGTCACATTGTCAACATTCATTTACAAAATAATCACTAATGAATATCTAAATTAACGTGAAACGTCAACAAACAAACAAAATCAGAATACATATACGCAACCATTTTACAAATGTACAAATTGTCACAAGGTCCGTGAGAGTTTAAGAAGAGTTCAGGATGGGCCTGGAGTACACACCTTGATAATAGGATGTGTCCGGCGAATCCAGGCCCGATTTGCTCGCCATGGAGCCCATGGATAACGCGCCGGCCATCGGAGAACCGTAACCGTAATGCATCACTTGTTCATATGACTTTAGGTCCATTTTATGATGATGATGATGATGATGCTGTTGCTCTGAGGACATGAGGTTGTTAATGGAGAAAGGGTGGTTGAAGGAATAGTGATGCTCTGGCTTCAGGTGTCCTTCGTGCGTCAAAACAGAGTGATGTTGAGCCAGGAGATGCTGCGCTTGAGAGGTCGGAGAGGCTGCGTGCTCCGGGCTCAGACCTTGACCCGACTTCATATCAGACAGAGACCTTTTGTGCTCGTTGCCGGACGAGTTGGAATGGGGAGATTCGTTTCCGTTGCAGCTCTCGGAGCTGCTGTTTGATCCACCCTCCGATGTTTTCCGACCCGGCTCCTTGCTTAGTTTCTTATCGCACTTGAAGCGTTTTTGCCGCCTAAGATAGCAGCCGTTTTCGAACATGTTTCCCGAGTCTGGATGAAGAGTCCAAAACGAACCTTTGCCCGGCTTATCCGGGGAGCGGGGCACTTTCAGGAAACAGTCGTTGAAGGACAGCGAGTGGCGGATAGAGTTCTGCCAGCGCTGCTGGTTCTGCCGGTAAAAGGGGAAAAGGTCCATTATCCACTGATAGATCTCACTGAGGGTCAGCATCTTGCTGGGGGACTGTTGGATCGCCATGGTAATCAGGGAAATGTAGGAATAGGGCGGCTTGGCATGTGTATAGCTCCTCCGGTAGGTTTTCGGGTCCCTTGATCTGTGGATATTGGACTGGCCGTACATGGGGCTCATAGCGTTCATATTGCTGTATGAGGTTAAAGCGTTCATAGAAGGCGGTTGCGCTGCCATGGGGCTCATGGTCGGGCTCATGGCTGCACTCATACCCGTCATACCCGCACCCATGCCGACCATCGCTCCCGCGCCGGGGGACATACCGGTCATTGAAGGACTCATACCCGTGTTGACATAGGACATGTTCATGGTGTTAGCTGTCATGTTTGCAGTCGAACTCATTCCGGACATAGTCATATAAGTATTCATGGAGTTCATTCCCAGTCCAGTGTTCATGTTGCTAACTGAGGTGTAACACTGCGGGGGGGAAAAATCAGAGAATAAAATGAATTATCGTGAAAGCAAGTCTTGTACACGATCTAGTAAGATAAAAACACATTGAGGACACTTTAAAAATTGGGTTTCTTTTATGATTTTAAAAGTTCAATTTAGAACCATGTCTACCTAAAGAACCTTTTTGTTTTCATTTCAATGGCTCGTATTCTTGGGCATACGCCGGGTTTTTCACAAATGTTCTGCTATGTTGAGACAAGCCAAATAAACCTAATATGGTAATATTTTATTTCTCTAAACGTGTGCTGATAATTTGAAAGTCTGTTTTAACCGGGGGTTGCTAAAAACCTGAGAATAATTTCTAAAGATAGTCGCTTCCCTCACATTTAGAAATGTTAAATCCAATTTTAATTTTAGTTCAAAAGACATGCTGTTTTCGCTTCTGAACACCCGATGTTGTTGAAATGTAGAACCAGTGTAATTGCTGATGAATAGTTTGCATTGCATGTCAAGCACAACTTTGTTAGTGTAGTGCAGGGCGAGATGATGGGGGAGGATTTGGAGGTGCCTCAAGTCAATATTTGATCTCAAAGTTAATATTATCTCAGGGCTAATACTGAGTTGTATAAAACCGGATCGGATTTTCACCAGGGATATATATATATATATATATATATATATATATATATATATATATATATATATATCCCTCGTGGAAATCCGACTCATATATATATATGAGTTACTCACCTCGGGCTCTCCATAGTAAGTGCTCCAGTCTGCTACGTGTTCGTGTCCCTCCATTTTGACAGCACCGAGCATCCTGGAATAAGTTTCGTCTACTTTTCAAAGCGCTTCCCCACACGAGAAATGCCGTTGGTGTGTGTCCGTTGGCAGCCAAGGGTGGTTGTTGGGGACCACGGGATACACTCGTGTCGTCGTTGTGCTCTCCTCCTGTCAAGGGCTGGCGCATGTGTGTGTCTGTGTTTGTGTGTGTATGTGTATCTGAGATGACTGCAATTGAAATGACGCCTGCTGCTGACTCTTAACGCTGTGATATAGCTCTGTGCGCCTGGGCGAGCCTCCAATCCCTACTGCTTCACTCGGCCCCTATTTGAATAATCTGCTCACACCTAGGCGCGAGACTTCTCCATTTGCCCCCTATTGTACACCTGCGCAGCTTGAAAAGAGCAGCCCGATTTGAAAGGATTCATTATATCCTAATCTTATTGTATTCCAGTGGGAGAAAGGGGGAATAAAAGTTTGGACTGCTGCGAGAGGAGTGGTTTTGAACAGCGAAATCAAATCCAAATAAAGTTGGAATAAACGGATTTAAGAATGCCAGAACCTTAAGGCTCCTTATTCAGATTTTTCAATTTAGTGTTAATTTTATAATTCATAAGGATTATTCATTTAATTTTCTCATGAAGTTAATAGTTATACAAAAAGCAATACTTCTGAAGCAAATCCATTTCACCTTTGTTTTTTTCTTAGCAGTATTTTATACACACTTTGATTATTTTCACTATTTAGTTCGATTCTTTTTATGGCCAAGTAATATCCGAATGACAAAAAAAAAAAAAAAATAGGTAGGCCTAATTTGTAAAAAACAGGTATTTTTATTTTAATACACTTTGTATAGTTGCAATAGCTAATTCGCCTGAAACAATGACGACAATGATATTGTCCAGGTGGAAATGTGTGTTTAGATTGCGTTGTTTATTCTAAGATTTTTTTTCGACTATTTTTAATTAATTTGTTTATCTGCGCTCTAGTTTATGTAACTAATAGCGGTACACAGTTTGCTGGTGTAGTAGCAGGTCATCGGTGTTGATTCTGCAAAGCTCAGTAGCAAGATTTGATTGCCTTCATTAAACAAAGTGACCTAACATTTATCCACTTTGTTTGACTATCCATCCATGATATATAGGACCACGAATGCTGATAGTTTGGTGCCCAGCATATACCGAGGACAACGAACATTCTGATATGATGTGTTTAATAGGCTATTTCATTGTATTTTACATTGTTAAAGTGGTTGAAATATGTGGAGCTTTTTAATCTAATATAACAATTAAAATTAATTTGGTTGGTAACCTAATGCCTTCAGATTGATTCAGATATGTCAAATAATATTTTTGACTTGAACCAAACCAGTTAATTTAGATGTTACCACGTGAAGCACATTGTTACGTTAAAAAGAAATTCAGTGTAGGCTATTTAGAATATTCAAGCCTACGTATATGTTTTGATTAGGCCTGCCTTTATTTATTTATTTATTTATTTATTATTTGCCTTTGAAGGTACCGTATGTATCTCATGTTATTCGATGCAAAATTGCGTGCGCCCTCTCTTGGTCTTCAAACTGATTTACCAACAAATGTATCAGATAATCCGAAGACGTTATCTTCATTTGTAAACACCCTTAATAGCGTTAAAGGCGTAGCATATCATATGGTCATTAAATATTTGAAAATGGCTAGATAAATGATCAGATAAGCATCATATGATATGTGGTAATGACTTATTAATGAAAATCAATTTAAATTATTGCAGTGCAGTCGATTTCCAAATTTGAGCTCATAATTGGGAATTTTATCATTTATGGCCTATGCTTTAAATAAATTATTTCTTTCAAATCATCCACTAGACATCAACTTTTTTTCGATGTCATACGCGCCTCACCAGCATTTTAATGGTGTAGAATTGAGTGTGTATATGTGGAGCACAGGAATTCAATTTGCAAATACATTATAATCTCGCTGTTTATTTGGACTTCTGTGTATTCTGTAAACGGTGCTAGGTTGACGAGCTCGGAGGCGCAAACACATTTCACAGATTGCCGCAAATTTTGCCTTCAACTGTATATAGCCTAAATAAATATATATATATATATATATATATATATATATATATATATATATATATATATATATATATATATATATATATATATGTATATGTGTGTGTTAAAGTCAGAAGTTTACATACACTAAGGTTGAAGTGATTAAAAAAAATCATTGTACAGATTTAATTTGAGCAAACTATAGTTTTGGCAAGTTGTTTAGGACATACTTTGTGCATGACACAAGTACTTTTCCAACAATTGTTTACAGACAGATTGTTTCACTTTTAATTGACTATATCACAATTCCAGTGGGTCAGAAGTTTTCATACACCAAGTTAACTGTGCCTTTAAGAAGCTTGGAAAATTCCAGAAAAGGATGTCAAGTTTTTAGACAGTTAGCCAATTAGCTTCTTATTGAAGGTGTACTGAATTGGAGGTGTACCTGTGGGTGTATTTTAAGGCCTACCTTCAAACTCAGTGCCTCTTTGCTTGACATCATGGGAAAATCAAAATAAATCGGCCAATACCTCTGAAAAAAATTGTGGTCCTCTGCAGGTCTGGTTCATCCTTGTGAGCAATTTACAAATGCCCCAAGGTACCACGTTCATCTGTACAAACAATAGTACGCAAGTATAAACACCATGGGACCACGCAGCCTTCATACCACTCAGGAAGGAGACGCATTCTGTCTCCTAGAGATTAACGTAGTTTGGTGCAAAAAGTGCAAATCAATCACAGAACAACAGTAAAGGACCTTGTGAAGATGCAGGAGGAAACGGGTAAGTATCTATATCCACAGTAAAATGAGTGCTATATCGAAATAACCTGAAAGGCTGCTCAGCAAGGAAGAAGCCACTGCTCCGAAACCACCATAAAAAAGCCAGACTACAGTTTGCAAGTGTACATGGGGACAAAGGTCTTACTTTTTGGAGAAATGTCCTCTGGTCAGATGAAACAAATATTGAACTGTTTTGCCATTTGACCATCGTTATGCTTCAAGGAAAAAGGGTGAGGCATGCAAGATGAAGAACACCATCCCAACCTTGAAGCATGTGGGTGGCAGCAATTCCGTGTTTCTAAATTTTATTTGGGTGCATAGGATGGCCTGGATGGGTGTAGGATTTCTGAAATTGTGTCCCAGTCCGGCCCTGCTTCAGATCTTGAGTCACTATTGTTGTTATTTTAGTTTTTTTGTTTGTTTTGTTCTTATTCACACAATGTACTAGCATTGACAGGCTTGGTGAAGTAACCATAAAACAAATGGGGGAATCCCAGTTTAACTTCTGACAATTTAATGTAACTCCTGATAATTTGAAAGGGCTAGAGTTTTGAATGCCCTGGTCTATGTCAAAATGGATTTACCCTTTTGGATTATTTTGTTAAAAGTTAAATATTAATAGACAAGGTACAGACTGTGAAGGTATTCTGTGTTGAAGGTCGCTGTCTTGTATTTGGTGAAAATGTAAAAGTACCATGTCTTTGAATAAACACATCTTGCTGGAGCATCGGTATATACTTTGTGCCTGATTGTTTCTTGACTTGGGTTTGCAAATGGCAGGTGATTTAAATTCATCATCGATGTCTAATCCACAAATGACAAAATTATAAAAAAATATTTAGATAATAATTTAGATAATCACTTTCTTTCTCTAAGGTCATGTTTTCCATTTCTCTGTATTTCCCAGAGCTTGGTGAGTCATCGTGCAATTTAGCAACGCGTGTGTTGCAGTGCACTGTCACTGTGGGTGGCGCCATGGTGATCCTCCTCTATCTTATGCATTAGGGTCCGTGTTCTCAGCAAATATTGCCATGGGATCTCTATACACCGACCTCCATTCTCCTCTTTGTTGCTAGGAATGCATGTTCCAGATCGCAGAGAGGTCATGCTATATTTAAGAAACTGGAACCTGTATTCTCTAATAAGATTTTATTTAGGCCTACATGTATAATATATATTGGATGGGTGGACAAACAGACAGACAGACAGACAGACAGACTGACTGACAGACAGACAGACAGACAGACAGACAGACAGACAGACAGACAGACAGACAGACAGACAGACAGACAGATAGATAGATAGATAGATAGATAGATAGATAGATAGATAGATAGATAGATAGATAGATAGATAGATAGATTGATTGATTGATTGATTGATTGATTGATTGATTGATTCAGAACTACCCTGAGAGGCCGCTGATTTTGCATAATGTATAGGTTGTTGATAGAAGTGAGACAGGAAGATTTCTTCAAATTCCCTGCTCTTATTTGCATGAATGTGTTACTTGGAACTCCTCTTTCAGAGTAAACATTTTAACCGCAGAGACCTAATTTCAGTTTTTGCCATCTGCACATTTCCCCCTTCATTTATCTAATGTGGTACAAAAGGGCCAACAGGCTAAGCTTATGGTTAATTTGTGTGAAACTGATTACTGGATCACTTTCTTTGAAAATAAAAGTTGCAAAAATGTGCCACTCAGTGTCTGTTGCAACAGTAAACATTCTGGTGTGAGACAGGAGTTTGTTCTGGCTATTATCTGGCACAGCTGTGACAACCCCTGTTGGCTTCAGGTTTGTGGCCAGCCAAAGCATGTTTACCTGGAAATGAATCTCAAAAGTAGTGCAACGGGGAATGCACACAACCCTTGTCGAATGGGTGGGGGGGTGTGAAGGCCTGCCATTGAAATGTTATTCAAAGCCAAAGGGGTGGTACGGAAGATATTGCACAGGGGCCTGGGTGCAAACAGTAGAGTAAATGGGCTAAAGGTTTTCCTCAAATACTCACATTTTTTATATTGAGAAGCATTCGCTGGGGACTGCCCTGTAGTGCACTTATGTTTGGTCTGTATCCAAGGCCCACTGCAATACACTTCTCTTGTAATGCAAAGAAGACCACAGCACAATCATGCATACCTCAAACAAGGTGCCAATCCAGGTCCAGCAAGCCCACCATACAAGAGGGCCTAAATGCACAAAATCAAATATCTCTCCATTTCAGATGAATGGTCAAACCAGGTCGAAGATAAAAGGGGAGACGGAGAGAAAACAAAGCAAAGCCACACAAAGGCTTGAGATGTTAAATCTCATAATTGATCAGATTAATGCATTAAAATGCTTTGGCATGTCTGACAAACGATTACTCCTCGATGGACAAAAAGGTTCGGATTAAATCCGTTATTTTAATCCATCCATTTCAATGTATGCTGCAGCAAAAATTTAATATCACATAACCCTCCATTGCTATTCATCAGTGAGGGAACTGCAAAGTCAACATGCATTTTAATTACAAGCCAAAAGCAATTAAACATGAGGACGAGTGTCAGTATGCTAATTAAATGGCCGTGGGAAGAGAAGCGCTTAAATATCACCGCTGTCAGTCCAGACTGAGCACTATGAGCCACCATTGTTCGCACTCACCTGACACATTTTCACCTCTCAGCTGTCACATCTTAAGTAAACATGGGCCTAACTGAAATCAATTCATTAGGGAAAGTTATTAAAGAGTCGACAGCCTATGAAACGTGAAGTTAGTAAAAGATTAGAATTATTTGTAGCCTCTCTATCTCTCTCTTTCCATTAGTAAGGTTTGTATTTGTAATAGAGGAGTTTAAGACCATCAACGGTCCCTTTGTCATGTGAATAGCAAATATTTCTGTGGTGAATAGAAAAAAAGAGTATGTCTCTAGAAAGGTCAGAAATCCAAATATCTTTATCTGTAGATTTGGAAGTAATTCAATCGGTCCCATTTATCCCAAATATTTCCATCACTTTAACTGATGCAGACGTTCAGACAACCTTAAGAAAACAGTCACGTTTCAGTTTTACATCAGTCAGAATGTATTTCACTGTTCCCATTTTCCATTATTCCTGTGTCTGCCAGAGGGCAATCTTATCTGTATTCTGAGCTGATAGGTGATAGTGAGTTTGGGAATAATGTAGTTGGTATGGAGGTTAGATACCTGTCACCTAGAGCTTTACTGCATTTTTCACATTCACAGTGCATTTCTTGACATAATAAATCAAACATCATATAATCATCTCCCTTTGTTCAGACCAATGTCTAACTTCATTTCACACATCATGTATGGCAATGTTCAGAATAGAATACTAGATTACTAACTAAATACTAAACAGTGCACACTTGGGCTAATTTTGGAACTGCATGCGACCATACTAACTTTAATATTGCTGCAGTATAAAGTATGTATGTAATGCCCATGACTTGAAATTCCATTTCCAGTTTGATGGATGAACGTGATAGACAATAATAAGTAAACTAGCAATACATTTTAAACATAGCCTGATTACGGCTAAATATTTTTTTTAATAGTATGTGAACCAGTAGGTATCATTTCAGACATTAGTATGCTACATTGTTGTCGCAAGACATTATGTTGCATGTGACGCCATCCAGTTATCGTCTTGGAAATAAAAGTGGTTATTTTCCATTTTTGATTCAATTTAGTCTGAAAATGGCTTACTATTTAAGATGGGTCAAAAAAGAGATTTTACAAATCACAGCTAATTGCATCTTGTTTATTCATCAGTCAGGAAATGAAAGGTCAAGACAAGTGCATTGCATTGTGCAACCTAGTCTCATAGGATAATGTTACTATAGCTACCTATTTATTTATAATTTTTTTTCGAAATAATTTTTACGCAGCTCGTTTAGCGTATTGCATCAGTTTCCATGTTAAATAAACACTAGAAGTGCTACAACTACAATGATTTATGATTTTATTTGATTTGATTTACTTTCAGACAAATCACAAGTAAAATGGCATATTCTCAGTTCATAAACATGTTCCTCAAACAATTCTATCTCAAGACACCAAAACATGTTTACTAAAGCATAAGATACATTTCAAAATTTCCATTAAACTATAACTACATTTACAGGCATTGCACTAGCGATGCAGTGGACCGAGGTACTGAAGAACACTTGAGTTGAAACGTGAGCTAAAAGTGTCATATAGAAGCACCTCAAAATTATGTGGTTGCTTCAGCAATTGCCGTTATCATGCCAGATTTGCTTTTTTTTGACACTAGCGGTTAGGTTTAGGTTTATGGTTTAGGGTAGGGAGATTTGATTTATGGTAGGGAAACAATATTGATTCATAACGCAAAAGACCATTCACCTTAAAAATCTCATCTGATTGGGGAAATGTTTTTTAAAATTCTACTCCAATCTACTAATTGACCATGTATGAATGTGCATGAAACATTTGAAAACTTGTCCTTCCCAGTGTTCACACGAAACTTATGCCACAAGCCAACACATCTCAAACTCCGACATACCTGTTTTATAGTGTTTTCAGAAATCCGGAATCTATTTTTGCGGTGGAGACAGAGCTCACAATCTCAAGGTTGTCAGATTGCGTGACTAAAGCATCACCCTGGCAGCATTTATCCAAACTGTACAAGTGTCCAGATCTGATTGGGGGATTTCACCTATAGAAATTTGGCAAACTCACACATGTTGAAATCTATTTCTGACCGGCTAATTGCCCTTATTTAAAGTCTAAAGTTTTAAGTTATTGATCAAACATATTAAAATTAAATATAAAACATTTTACTCACATAATTAGTTCTAAGTAATACATGACACAATTGATCTAAAGAGGATGGTGAGGGGGGACGGTGGTTTTACAAGGGGGATGCTTTTTGGTATTTCTTGCAAAAAGGGGGATGGCATCCCCATGCATCCCCCCTCAACTTGAGCCCTGAGTATACTGCAGAAATAGTAGAGTACAGTATGTGAAAATGTATTCTGAACATGCTGTAGTCTATTTATTAAATAATTATTTTGTTTAATTTATTTAAGCAACAGCCTTGTAGTTTTACATTAGAAAAATCACAACAAATGAAGCTATTGCATGAAAACTCATGATGTGCTGCACACTAATATGCGCTGATACCTGCTCAGTCATTTATCCCTCTGCCAACACACTCATGAGAGCGTGTTATTATAATTCTGCTCTGCATTTCCTTCCTGCCTCACCTGAAGATCCATCCATATGCAGATGGCTAATTTGTTATGTTTACTGAAAAACAGCATGGGGAAATCAGGGAACCTCAATCTTTTTGACATCCCAGCCTTTCATTCAAAGATCCCCCAGACACCGCTGCCCCAACATCATTGCCCAATCTGTGTTTGCTTACTCATGAACAGTGGCAGAATGAAGGGAGGGGAGCCCATAAATTCAAGCTCTGTTTTACAGGCCCAGATAGCTAACAAGCTAGCCCACTAACAAGGAGGCTCAAATACCATCAACAGATTAGCACCTCATCAGCCTCCCGTGGCTAAGGACAAATATAGCATTCCCTCCCATAAAATACAATGGGACTGCCGGTGATAAACAACACCCCAGCGGGGGTCCGATTCCACCTCACTAAACTTCCTGACCTTCCCCTTCTCTCTGCCGCACAGCTGCCTGAGCCACCGAGGCCTGCAAACCCAGCCCTGGGCCTCAATTGGAGAGTTGTGTGTATTTCAGGTGAGCAAATATTGCCACTTGCTTGAGAATTCAATGGTTGCCCCCTTCTGAGGTTGCGTATTGCAGTAACTCGTTTGCAGGAAGTAGGTGTGAAGCTTTGAGAATTCCTCTCAGCACAGCTGGAGTCATCCAATCAGTCCAGTCATGGATTGTCCCTTAGATTTTAGCCTCTTTGTGGATTCTAGGCATCAGTCTAATTTCTCTCAGTCATAGACCACCAAACAGGGATAAAGGTGTAATTTCTCTGAAATTGCCACACTATAACTTTCTTTAGAGGGGCAATTCCATAACTCACTCTGGTGAAACAGGGAATTGACCTTGTCAAGCACTTGCTGTTTTTGAGATACCTATGTCCTCAATAAACATTTAAAAAGGTGTCAACAGGCCATTTTAATGCTTAGCTCTTACCTTGGCCTTAATGCAAAGACAATTATACCGCCCGATAAGAATAGAAGCAATCCCGGGGTTTTACATGATAACATGTTTAATTAATGATTAATGAAATATTGTCAGCTCATCCAACAACAAAATGAAAAGCGCATTTTCTGAAGCAACCATGTCATTTTGTGTCGCTTCCATGACACTTTCTTCTCATGTATCAGTTTGTGTGCTTGGCTGGGCTCGAATCTCGGTCTTCCAAGTTCAAATTCCAGCACTCGATTCAGGTGAGCTACCGCAGAAGCCAATAACTTTGGAATAAGTGTGTAAATGTAAGTGGATCTGTAATTCAAGTAACAAATTAGTAGTTTTTCAAATGATGTGTTACAGTAAAATTGTTTCGATGTCATAACATAACGAAAAAAGCAGAAAACACGCTTTAATAACATCACAATCAGTCATTGTAGTCGTGATTTGTGAATAAAACAGAGTGAATAAATGTACAGTTTTTGAAGCGCCTCTAGTGTTAATGTTAGCAGGAAACTGCGGCGAAATGTAGAAAGTGGCGCGTAAAAGCAAAAAGGTTTGCAAAAATTTTGTTATAGTAACCTTCATTCTATGAGACTAGGTTGCAGCATGTGGTGTAAAGGAGGCTAGCTAAAAATGTATGCCTGTATCGTATCAATTTAAAAATTGTTGTTCGTTGATTGTTTGGTCTAGAAGTCATACATACAGTCATACAGGCTAAGTCGAACAATATATTATGATTTTAACATCTTGCTTCAATTATTCAGTGTTGGCTTACGAGTGACACTATGTTGGCTCTTCAAGCATAAGGAGAAAAGAAAATCAAAAGTTTGATTGTGGAATTCTTACAAACTTAAAGTAAATGCCTCAAAGATTCTCCACTATTTCTAATCAAATGAAAGCAATGATGAGTGACACTGACCCTTACCAAGTTAACTCCTTTTATACAAATGGTCAGATTTCCTTACTTCCATTTAAGCACAGTTCTTTGGAACATTTTCAAATTATGCGGGATCATCAGGTTTTGCATTAACTTTTGGAATCCAAATGAGGGACATACCAATTAATAAGCTATTCTGAAATTCATAAAAAGTTTGGGTTATAAAGAAGGGGCTCTAAAATCGAGTTGTGAAGTGAGTTTTTTTCCCCAGCTGTATACAAGCTGTACTTGTGAAGAGGAATGCATATCTTATAAACTGTACCCCCCAACCCAAACCCAAACCCAAACCTAAACCTAAACCTAACCATCAGTGGAGTGCAAATGCAATGTTAGAGGAGAAAATGCAACCTCTGAATCGTATTCGTCACTGATCATACAAACCCGAATACTTCCCAAGCTGCAGACACAGCGCACTTCTGGTCACGCCACAAGGTAAATGCACCTGAGCCAATACAAAAATGTTTGATGGGAGATGGCGCTTGTCAGTGAATCTGCATAATGTTGCCAAACCTAGGGTACTGGAACTCTCGGAAACAACATGCCAATTTCCCATGTGGTCATTTTGCAGAATTAAAGTAAATAGGGCCAGTCCATAAACACTCAAATACACGTTGTTTCAACATTGTTCCTTGTTGTCAAAATACATAAACATTATACATGTTAACATGATTTTAGTGTGATAAAATAATTTGCTAACCTTATCCGTGAAAAGTTATATCCAGTATTACAACTTTGTTGTAATGATAACTAAACCATGTAATTCCAGTATTGATATACTGTATCTTTACACAGTTGTCATGTTAACATGTATAATGTTTACATCTTGTAGTTGTGGCTATACTTTTATAACTATGTGAATTGTAGCATTTATGTCCCTTAAGTCCCTTACTGTAGCTTGTATTGAATCAGGAACATTCTTTTAACAGTAATTGTACAGTACTGTAGGGTTTTATGAATAATAGCATACTCATCATTATAAAATGAAAGAAATGTTGTTCTAATTAGATTTATTAAAAAAATAGCAGCAAACAGCTGTACTAAATGTCAGTCTGCTTGTCAACACAACCACCAGCAGGTCAAGAGGATAGCCAGTGCAGAATGGCAGTACTCAAATTTGTGGAAGACAATGCATTCCAAGCAGACGTAACGTCAAAGGCACACAGCAGGAGAGAGTAGGGCTAACTCAGTAGTCAATCAAAGGTCCAGAAAGGCTGCTCTTGTGGGGGGGATGTTCATGAAATAGATCCTCCTCTTCTGCAATCAGCTCCTCACACCTCAAATGAATCTGCTCCCTGATCCTGTTTACTCTTAGTATGTTTGCTTGTTTGTTGGTTTGTTTGTTTGCTATAATGCCTGTCGATGCATTGCATTGTGAAAGCAGAGAGCATCTTGATGACACTTCACACAGACCACCTTGTAGTAGGCTGAGGAATGCTGGTGCTGTAGATTCAACTTACATGGTGGTTTAATATGCAATCATGTTTGATTGCCAGCAGATTTCTGAAATGTCAAGAAGGTGATGTTTATTCAGCTAATAATATGTACAGTATACTCAATACTTTAAAGGAATTGTGGACTCCCAGATATCAGCATAATCTGAAAGACATTCTTCATCGATTGCTGTAGACCTGAGGATAGTGGTGTTCAAAATTCATGTGAATACAGTGAATACAGGTATTCTAAAACACTTTCTGCTAATTTGTCAGTGGTTAGCCCCTCAATTTTAAAAAAAATAGCTCTACAAGATCTACACTTCACAATAAAGATAATAAAGGAAGAAATGTTAAATACACAAACACATGCAGACAATGCTGGATAGATTATTTCTGAAATGTAATCTGGCATTGGTTACAAATTACAAGACAAAAATTGCAATCAGTAACATAATCTTGCAGATTGCACTTTTGGGGTAATCTATTCTGTCTAAGTAGTCAGAATAGATTACCCCAAAAATGCAATCTTCCAACCTAACTCTTTTGTTTGATGCATTTGAGAAGGATAATCACGTACCATTTTAACATAAAATACAAAAAGGAGGGGAGTCACGTGGCGCCATGTGAGGTTCGGACGTGTGAACGGCGAACTCTGCGCACTTTGTAAGTTTTAATACTTTTTGTGTCATAAACCGGTGAGATTTGATACACCCTGATTCTTAACTATTCTAGGAAGACAATATGTCAAAGAATTCAAAATCCTTGGGCTCTGGAGACATTAAAAGACACTTTTGTGCTCAAGCTGACGCCCCTGAGCAGCAGGCTGCAACCCCAGGAGCTGATTTGGCCGGTGAATTGAAGGAAATTCGGCGAGAATTTTTCAATGTATTGGCAATGCTGACAAAGGTCATTGCTGACTTGGAGGATCTTGCTGCAATACGTTGATCGATCACTGACATGGAGACGAAATTAACTGAGGTGGTTATTAGCTGCTAATCCGCTAGTGACCAAGGTGGAATTAGAGCGTGTCTGGGAGAAGCTGGAGGATTTGGGGAACCCTAACCAGCAGAATAATGTCCTGAGGATGAAGAATGTCGGGATATGGTGAAATTCCTGGACATGCTTTTTCCGAGTCTGCTCGACATAACAGGCCATAAGCTGGAAATTGAGCAAGCTTACTGAGTTCCGGCTCATCGATCTGCTGAGGGAGACAGGTCCCGATCAATTCTGGCCAAAGTTCTGAGATCATCCGATAAAAATCTTGTGTTACACAAGGCGAGGAGTAAAGAAAGTCTTTCTTGGAAGAACCACAGTATTTTCTTGTCCCCAGACTTTGCAAATTCTACAAGAGAGAAACGTGATCGATTCAAGGACTGCAAGAAACTCTTACATTTATGGAAGGTTGCTTTTGCACTGATGTTTCCAGCCAAATTGATAATAGATGCTAAGGATGGCTACAAAATATTTACATATTTACCCCGTCAAGCAATGACCTTCATAAAGTCAATGGACTGAGTAAGTTATTTTGTGGTACTCACATTGTAGCCAAGTGAACCTGACTCACTGAACATTCACTTGGGCCTTTTTTGTTTCTTTTTGTGCTGGTTCTGCCTAGTGACTGGGGTTGATTTGTGTAGTAGCACACCATCAGGACATTGTTGTGGATGAGTCTGCATGTTCTTTGTGCTTATGCCTCCTATTGGTTTGAGTTTGTTTTGTGGAGTTTTTCTTGCAGGAGATTGGAGTGATTGGGTCATTTGTTGCACTCATGCAGCAGTCGAATGGGCCGGCTCACTGAACATTCGTTTGACTGCCCAAGGTTATTTGTGCTGGTTCGCTAATGGCTGGTGCTTGTTTTGTGGAGGAACACACCTTCGGGACAGTAATATGGATGAATCTACATGTTTTTCTGGAATTGGCTGGAGTTTGTTTTATAGATTATCTTCTGTTGTGTAATTCTGTCTCACAAAATTTGTAAAGAAACACAGAACTTGAGCAATCTGATGGCAAAGTTGTTGCGGGGGCTCTCGTAGGCGTACATGGACTGTTTGAGTTTAGAGGGATGGATGACAGTTGGCGCTATCATGCGCACGTCTTTCTTTTTCTGTTTGTTTTGTTCGGGGGGAAGTTTGGGATTTGATTGCTGCACTAATGTTGGAATGTGGTCTTTATAATTCTATTTTTGAGATGCAATCAATTTTTTTCTATTATCTCAAAATTTCATATGTTAATATGAGTGGATTGTCTCTCTCCACGTGGAATGTGAATAGGTTGGGGAACCCCATAAAAAGAAGGAAGTCTATTTCTATTTTTAAATGGAAGAAATATGATATAGTGTTTCTTCAATAAACACATCTTTCCCCACAGGAAGCTGAACATTTTGGGAAGATATGGGGTGGACATGTTTTCTTTAGTGCTGGCTCAAGTAAGAGCATGGGAGTCATTACACTGATAAGTAAGCATCAACAATTAAAATGTCTCAAACAGGTTAAAGATAAATTATGAAGAGTCATTATTATTTTAGCAGAAATTCAGGGGCAAAGGTTGATTTTGGCTCATATATACGCACCTAACGCTGATGATAAGGTCTTTTTATAGATCTTGAAGGGATGTTGCAAGCCGCTGGCACCCCTATATAATATAGAGAGGAGACTTTAATCTATTGATGGACTCAGTCCTTGATCATAGTGAAGCAAAAGTGTTTAAGCCCCCTAGAGCAACATTGATGCCTCACAGGGTGTGTAAAAATCTTGGTCTTACAGATATTTGGAGACTTTTAAACTCATCTGGTAGGGACTATACACGATTCATTCGAGAATATATATATATATCTTAGTCCGTCATTTCATTTGTTGTTGATTGCTCAATAGGAAACATCTTAGTCTCAGATCATGCACTGGTGAGTTTAGAGATGCTGCCACGTACAGAGAAAAATAAATCATGTAGTTGGTGCTTTAATGTTTCCTTTTTGCAAAATCCTGAAGGCTGAAATCAGTGTTTATATGGAGACCAACTGGTCCTCATTATCCTCTGTTGGCATGATTTGGGAGGCCCTTAAGGTGGTTCTTTGGGGTTGGATCATACAAGAACTTGGAGTAAAGGGAATATTAAAAGTGCAGAGGCAGAGCTGAAGAGACTGAAATACAGAAATAATACTATATTGTTGCAGAAGGTGGAGTTTTGGCTATTCAGGGCAAGATAGTCATACTTTGAGTTGTGGGAAGCTTTTGGCTAGATATATATATAAAGCAGAGAGAGTCTTATTCTACCATTCCCTCAGTGAAATCTGCTGGTGGTGAAATATTTACCTTGGTGATTGATATTAATAATGCTTTTAAAGAATTCTATCTTGATCTCTATGGTTGCACGTCTTTGGAACGTGGAACTATTAGAACTCCCTAAACTGATTACTGAGCAAAAAAATTATCTTGATTCTGAGATAAACTTGGAGGAGCTTGGCGAGGTAAGTAAGGCCTTGCCTCCACATTTGTTAGAAGTTTATATGGAAACATTAAAGAATGGAAAGCTTCCGCCAACCATGACACAAGCCTGGATCAGTCTGATTCTTAAAAAGAACAAAGATCCAAGTGAGTATAAGAGTTACCGTCCAATTTTCCTGATCCAACTAGACATAAAAAATATTGTCAAAAATACTCGCTAACCGAAGTAAAGGTATGACATCTCTTATCCATATAGATCAAGTGGGGTTTATTCAGAGCCGTAGCTCTTCTGATAACATTAAGTGTTTCAGCAATATCATGTGGTCGAATGATCAGACTCCGGTCGCTGTCATCTCACTTGACGCCGAAAAGGCGTTTCGTATGGTAGAATGGGATTATCTTTTTAAGATTTTTGAAAAATATGGGTTTGGGAATACTTTTATTGGACGATTAAGTTAATTATAGACATGTGGTAAATGATTAATTTCAGATTATTTTACTCCACCCAGCAGGGTTGCACTCTTTCCCCATTATTCTTCTGCCTTGCCCTGGAACTATTAGCAGCAATAAGAAAGGAAGATGATTTTCCAGGGGTGATGGCAGGAGTTATGGCACATTACATTTACATTTTTACATTTATGCATTTGGCAAACGCTTTTATCCAAAGCGACTTACAGAGCCCTTATTACAGGGACATTCCCCCCCGAGCAACCCGGAGTTAAGTGCCTTGCTCAAGGACACAATGGTGGTGACTGTGGGGATCGAACGCACAACCTTCTGATTAGTGCTTTAGACCACTACACTTTGACCAATTTTAGAGCATAAACCTTTGCTCTATGCAGATTATATTGTATTATTCGTTATGAGTCAATTGGTCTAAATCCAAAGCTTTGGCTCTGACAACATACTGCCCAGCAACAGCTTTTCAGCCGGCATCTTCCAGTGGCCCAAACAGGGCATTAAGTATTTGGGCATTTTATTCACAGCAAATTTGTGTGATTTAGTTAATTTTTACATCTTAATAAAATGGTTTTCAAGCGATGTGGGCAGGTGGGCTTCATTACATTTAACTATGATTTATCTTCAATAAGTTACATAGGCTGATTGACAAAGGTGGGCTAGGCCTACCCAATATTTATTTTATTATTATGCATTTGGTCTCAGACAATTGGTCACTTCCACCAGTGAGAGTGCCTGTTTTTTTAATTGAACTAGACGTTCTTGCCCCTATTTCACAATTGCAAATACTTTATATCAAACTAATCTGAGAAGTTAAGTTACACCCCGTTATCTTGCATTTGCACTCGGTATGGACAAAAGTGTCCAGAGTGTTTAATTCTGACATTTATTTAAATGATGCCTCAAGCGTATGGCTGAACCTAAAATTACATATTAATAAGCCCCCATTCTGCTGGTCAGAGTGGATTGTGAGGGAGTTTAATATGCTAGGTGACCTATATAAAAGTGGAGTGTTGAGATCCTTTGAAAATTTGGTTCAACATTTTGGTATTCCCAGATCTCAGTTCTTACATTTACATTTACATTTATTCATTTGGCAGACGGGATAAAAATCCAAAGTGACTTACAAAAGAGGAAGAACATCAGCGAATCATCTTAGGGAGACAGTGGTACAAAAAGTGCCATATTGCAAAGTTTCTTTAGGTATTTACAGCTGCATCATCTGCTCTTTACTATTTTTGGGAGTAGCATACACCCCTCTAAAGTGGCAGATATTCTGGGAGTGGTGATTACTACTTTTGGAAAAGGTCATGAGGCACCAGTGTATTACACCCTGCTAATTCAGAGTCTGGGGACAGACCTTTAAATTCTATCAAGAGATTATGGGAGAAAGATTTAAACTTGGTATTGGAGGAGGGAGTGTGGGCTAGGATTCTGAAAAAACGTCAAGTCTGTATCTAGAGATGCATGTGTGCACTTTATGCAATTCAAGATTATACATAGATGTTATTGGACCCCCTCTAGCTTGTATAGGCTTGGTATTAAAGACACACCCACTTGCTGGAGATGCCAATCAGAAGATGGAGACACAACCCATGTTTTTTGGTGGTGTGTTAAGATCCAAGAATTGTGGTTGAAGATTCAGAGTTTTGTGTGTGACGTGTTGGGCACTCAGGTTTCGTTTTGCCCCAGATTCTGTATTTTAGGCAATGGGGCGGTCATCAATATAGGGGATAAACAAATAAAAATTGGGTTCTGACCAGTGTTATGACAGGCAGACAGATTTATTTAAGGGGATGGAAGTAGGCTGGAGCGTCCTCATTTTGGAAGTGGTGCACAGAGTTGGGGAGGGTGGCAGCTTTCGAGGAGGTGTCATGTAGAAGGCTGGGGATTTGGGATTCATTTGATGGGAAATAGGGCCGTTTTTGGGGGACTCTCTGGGAGGGGCTGTGGAGAGAGAGGTGTAGTTTTAGATGTGTATTATTATTGTTGTTATTCATTATTTATTTATTTAATTCATTTTTTTTTTTGTTAGTGTGTTCTTATGTGTGATCACAGGGATGTTCGTTGGGGGTTGAGGTGGGGTTGGTATTTGGGGAGGGGTAGTAGTGGGGTTTATTTGTTGATTGAATGTATATATGTTTTATTAAACATGCATGAGCATGTAACAATATGAAATATGAAGTTTAACAGGCATTTCTTATGGGATTTTCTAGAAATATGGACAGGTTCCCAGGTAGCGTTACATAAACGTGGTCATGTAATTTCGCCACCCATGTGTGGTAAAAGATAAGACCAGTTATATTTGAGAATAAACATCACAAAATCAGCCTCAAAGTTATCAGTAAAACAAAAGTGAATTTTTTTAAAGGCAAGTACAAAAGAAATTCACGAAATAAAAACAAATTTTACGGCACTAATGCAAATTATGTGTTCTTGGGCATTTGGATGGACAAAACCCTCCCAAACACATGCCAAACATGGTTATATAACACATAGTGATAATTCAAATAATAATTTAAATGTGTCAGGAGTTAAGTTAAGAAAGTTAAGTAAAAATCGAAATATATTCAAATGCTTCTTTAAATTTGATGTTGAATCCTTTGCAGTTGACAGGATATTACCCTTTGGAAGGCAGAGATTACATTGCATGTCATTTTTTTCCCCCAAAGTGAAATGATTTCTGTACATCCAGAGGTCAAATGCTGATTTGGACCGCTCAATATTCACATGGCTTATGACGAGTATTAGGTCTGTGTGTAATTTCACAACTCTCTCCCTCTTTTCTGACAACACTCGAGTTACGGAAGTATTTCATATGTAAGATTGAAAATTTTACAAGATTTAAAAACGAGAAAAATTACGGTGATCAATAAATTATAAACAATTTAATACCATCAACTAATTAACATATAATTGTGTAATCCTTAAAAAAAAGTAACTGCAGTCCAATTTCAAATATTTTAAAATGTAATTTAATCCAGTTACAAGTACTTGATTTTCACAGTTTGCATGTAATCTGTTATTTGTTGTCCTTTTTCCTTTTATAAATGGGAGTCCTCTTGGACTTCTGACACTATCGATCACACAAAAGCACAAGTTGTCAGTTACCAACCAGGCCAAAGAAAGCAGGGAGGCTTTTACCTTCTACAAAGAACTATATAGAAATAAAATGTATTCCCCACCACTAAAATGACTTATGATCAGAAAAATCTGATTCAACAGTGTATCCCATCTAAAATATTTGAAAAACACAAAATACTCATTACATTTAGCTATTTTATAATCTTAACATGATTTGCTTCCAAGAAGGCTTTGTTATTTCATTTACCAATATTTCCCATCGCTGCAATCCAAATTTAGTACAACACGTGGGATAAAATTATATCAGAATGGCAAAACCCTTTTGTGTCATCCCTAGTTAGAAATAAATTAATGTTGATTTTTAGTAATGAAATTAAAGATGATTAAGTGATGTGCTTAACCTGTTGTCTCACCTTATGTGTAGTGTACATTAATATTTGGTCTACAGGGAAATTTAGAAATGGCATGCTGCATAAAGGTAATGTTTATTCAACAGATGATAAAGGCAAATTCAAGAATTATGCAATAATCAACAAATTAAGCTTAAGTAAAAGAAAATGCAGCAATGTGACATTAAAAATACACCGTAAAAGTGCAAATGTGCAGTTGTGTTCATTTTGACCTGATTTAATCTATACAAAATACATGTATTGGTGCAACCTTATGAGGTTGTGTTAATTCAGTCACACTAAATGATATTTTTTGATAATTACTTGAATAAAACCAATTAACCAGTTAATGTATTGTATAGGGTAACACATGAACATAACAACAGATGAAGTAGGGAACATGGGGCTAAAGGCACTGGCTTTTTTTCTGGTCGCAATGTGTATTAAGATTGAAAAAGACATTTATTTTTATTGAATAGTTATCGAGGAACAGTTTTTGCGAAAAGAAGTAACAGAAGGGTATTTTGATTAAAATTGATATACATTATATATATATATATATATATATATATATATATATATATATATATATATATATAAAATGGTTGTGAACAGGCTTTTTACCACACTTAGGGACAATATTTACAGGGCAAAATATGTCAACTTGTGCAAATACATTTGAGACACTAAGATGCTTTTGTTTTTCTTTAGTAAAAATTAAGATAAAGCTTATTAAAAAAACACTTATGCAATTATGCAAGGGTGCATAATTTCTTGTTAATGTCAATCACATTTGGCATTTCATAATATCCTTTATCATTGGATATGTCAATGTTAGCCTAATGTTAGTCAAATCTATTCCCCCGGCCTTTTTTCTCCTAATAATTTCCATTCACTTGTTGTGCAGTTATTGAAAAACAATTAATTTAAATCATGAAATTACATAAGTATTTTGTATCAAATTAAATGTGATAATTTCAGGGTTTTTCATTAGCATTATAAATTTGCTACATTTTATTGTTGCCATTTTAATGAGCATCTCAGATAGTTAAAAATGAAACGAACAGCTTTTAAAGGCTTGTTGCCTTTTCTCATAGTAAAAACTAGACAGGAATGTAAAGTAAAATGGGATTTGGGCGTGAAACAGGTCAGATTTGAAGCCATGTTCCCACGAGTACAGTATAACAGTTTTTATGTGTTGCAACTAGCATGTGCAAGCATTGCAAGGCTTATACCACACAAATCGACTGCCTGCATAGGGTTACTTCTGAATTGTATGAGCAGTTTGCCCCCTAGTGGCACAAAAAGTTAATAAACTCTGACCGGCCCCTCCTAAAAACACAACATGGTTTCAGAAAGATTTGGGGTAACAATTCACAATTGTCTTCCATTTTTTAACATTAGTTAATGCATTAGGTATCATGAGCTAACTATGAACAGTATATTTTTTCAGCATTTATAATTGATATACTTAGTTAATGCTAGTTAATAAAAATACTACTGTTTATGGTTGGTTCCTGTTAGTTCATTGTGCATTAAATAATGTTAGCAAATACAGCTATAATATATGTTGAAATTAATATTAACCAAGATTAATAAATGCTGTGAAAGAAATGTTTATTGTTAGCTCATGTTAACTAATGTTGTTAACTAATGTTAACAAAGGGAACATTATTGTGTTCTAGATTTTGTTTTTGTAATGATCAGTAGTGTACTTTTGTATTAATTATTTAGTAATAATCAGCAATGGTGCAATTATACAATTATAACATAGTAATAATAGAAACTATGTTGCTTTAAAATGATCGTATGAAAGATCTGGAAAGGCATTTTTCTTTGGAGAAGCAATACTTGTGAATAATGTACAGAACTGATTCAATCTGCTGCGTTCCATTGCTGACCATATACATTGAGTGCAATGAACAATAACCAACAACATACAAATGTGTTATGTTGTTATTGCATAATTGAGCATTTAATCTCTCTATCACAAACCATAAAGACCATATGTAAAAAATGCAGATCAGATTACACAAGACATTGGGGCTTTTCCATTTACATAGTGCTTCCCCTCCTGGAACAGCATCTGGACTTCATTACCCATATTTTCACAATATATGCATTTTAAACCTTTTTGATCTCTGTGTAACTCTCCAGTCTTTCCAACATTTAATGGACTGCCAAACCTTTCTAGAATGAGGCTGAATCTACAGTAGTAAATCTTGGCTCAAGACCACAAGTTCAGAGCTCTCATCCCCAGTGCTATATGGTTGCTGTGGCATTCGATGGGTGCATTTTACTGATCGGCAGGTCAGGGAAATACTGTGTGAGGCTGTGCCAAACCCTGTGGTTGTAGCCAGCACAGTAAAGATGGTATATTACAGGCTTTGTGAAAAGTGAGACCACATGTGTGTGTGTGTTCCTGTGCAGAAATGAATAAAGCATTCATTATTATTCGTGGTCTATTCCATGATGACTTTGAGCAGGTTGGCACTTTAGGGAGTAATAAAATAGCTATCGGACCACTTGAATTAGAAAGACCAAGAAGGAAGTTCTTGAGACATTTCAATTTATGTTCCCTTTGTTAATAGTAATCTCCCAACAGAAGTCTATTTTTGCTTTTGTGACATAAATTATGAATTAGGGAATTTTACATTTTTGATTAATATAAGGATGAAAAGGTATATTTATTAAGCATTTATAACATGCAAGTTAGAATGCTTACTATTTGGCAAGTTGCATGAAGGGTTACCCTTTTTAATTCATATTATTATGACTGCATCTCAATGATTTATAATGCATTAGCAATTAACTTTAGTCATTATGAACCCCTTTATAAACCCGTAACAAAGCAAACATTTAAGTGTTACTGTTTTGCCTATACAGCACTGACATTAAATGGAGAACAAATGGAGACCTTCACTTAGGTCTTCTGCTTCTCATCATGAAGAATAGGCCCCAGATCTCACGTTTCCATAGAGTTACAGCGGAGATCTCATTCTCAACAAACTGTGTTCAGATTTCAACTTGATCACACAGGAAGTGAACATGTTGCTAGGAAATGTCTCAGTACCCAGATATCAAGCCCACTGTGTAGAGTTACTGACAAGCACCATTTCCCATCAGACTATTTGGTATCAGTTCCACTGTATTTAACTACTCCTGTGACGTGACTAATTGGGTGTCAGTAATTCTTCAGACCCAGGTCTTGCGTTGAAACCAGGATGCTATCGTGTTCACATAATCAATGCTGCATGGTTCGGAGGTTCCATTTAAGATTGCATTTTTACTCCACTGATGGTAAGGTTTAGGGACATGGTTTGGGGATAGAGTTAAAAATATGCATTGCTCTTTATTGTATTGCATCATTTTCTACTACAAACAACACAGGTTACATCTCACTTTTGGCCCCTCTGTGGACATTTCACCCAGAAACCGGAGCTCACATGTACCCATACATTCACTTCCTGCTGCAGCCACTAGGGGGAAGTGAATCAAATTTCAGTAAGCCCAAGTTTAGCTTTAGCATAGTAAGATCGGTCTACCAAAGTCTGCAATCAAAAGTCAGAAAAAAATGATCAAAATCTTCCAAAACCAAGTCATTTGAACTATGCTATCTGCATTAATTTTATTGGTTTACACTGTTACTTCTCCAATGAAACATAACCAAGACAGGAATGATATGATAAAGCAACCTCTGAGCAATACAATTTTAATCTAAGAAGTAGTGCCCTTATAGACTATTCATACTCTTATTCTGAGTCAGAGATTTTTTAAATTAACAAGTCGCGAAAAATACTAAAGCTGGGGAGGACATTTGCAGTTACAATATGTTGAAAAATGTGTGTTTTCAAATGTTCTTTAAAGTGTATAATTCAGTCACAATTTGTTTATCTGTTTACTGTTTTTGCAATGCCAACACATCAGCCTTGAAATCTTTGGTTAGCTTTGCAGAGTTATTTTTGATGTTGGAGCTGTAGGTCCTAGCTCCCATCCCTTATCTAAACCAGTCAATGATAAAACGAACATATCTCCAGTTCACAAGGTCTGGTCATGAAATAAAATGAGAGAGATAATTTGTCTGCCCAGTTTTCCTCTCAACTGAAGATGAACACTTATCAGGCAGCCATGTGGCATGGTGCACATCTTTAAGCCATTTACAGAGAGAGGAGATAAAGAAGCTCATTCAGAGATGCCTTCATATCTGGGGAAGTGGATGAGACCCATCCTTAACACTGACTTACAGCAGACCTCTGATGAACTTCCTCTGATGTCTTGTGCATATAGTAGCGTAGTTCTGACTATATTCATAACTCTTAAGATATCGGTTTATTCCACTGAAAATGCTCAAATTGGCCCAAACAGTATTTGTTCTCTTAATGTCTAATTGCATATATCTGTGCTTTTTATTCTGTCTATAGTTAGGTCTGGTCTTATTGACATTTACATTTATGCATTTGGCAGACGCTTTTATCCAAAGTGACTTACAGAGCCCTTATTACAGGGACAATCCCCCCGGAACAACCTGGAGTTAAGTGCCTTGCTCAAGGCTCGAACCAGCGACCTTCTGATTACCATTTATGTGGTTTAGACCACTACACCACCACCACTCCACCACTCTTATTGATTTTCTGCATCTTGCATCAAAAACACTGTGTTGCCTGTACTGCTGGACTGCCCCCTGCAGAGTACTACTCGCAAAGACATGAAGATAGTATTTCAAGCTTGAAATGCTCAGATGGTAGGACATTTAATTTTTCAAGAGAATTTAACACACCAAATTACCAAGTTAAATCAACAACCTTTTAGTTTTATTATTATTCTTGTTTAAACTTTTGACTCCAAACTTTAACCCTATTCCTTATAAATTACAATCAACAAGCCCCTGTTGTCTCGCATAAACAAGGAGAGAGAACCCAAATGCAGCATTTTAATGATGGTTGAAAACTATAAAGTTAGAGATTCCACCATGTATATAAACAAAAGAGATTAGCATCAACAATAAGAAGGATACAGAACACTTAGCTTCATGACGATACTAGACAACTCATAACTGAACATGAAGGGTATAAATAAAGGTACAAATTATGGGTAACACAAAACAGCTGAAGACAATGATGAGTGGAGACAGGCGAGGATGATAACAGTGAATCTTGGGATACGTAGTGAAGAAGGTGATTTAAAAACAAGAGTCTCTTGAAGACTGGGGGAAACACAGAATATTTCATGACACCTGTGGGTTTAACTGATCACAATATTAATCACAATATATGCAAAGGGTCTGTTAGTCATACATTCTTCCCTTTTGCTGATGAACTGGAAGACATACTAGTTATTTAAATATGAAAGCAACCTAAGCCAGTCCTCTTTTCTTTCAAAACTGTGAGTGTTGTAGAGAAGGCCACAGTGCCTGATCACTGCGGTTACAAAACTGCATGCAGCTGCTGTTGATTGGAGCTAACTTGTGGTGCCACTGTTATAACGTGGTTAACTCTGCTCTGGCAGGCCGACATGCTAACAAGCACAAACAGGCTCCTTGACTCAGTACTGCCATGTTGTGATGATTAAACATATGCCAAGTCTGGTAAAAAAGGTTAAAGATTGTATTCTCATTTAGGCCTATTCATCTCTCCACTTAAAGAATTCTGTAATTGTAAAATCTAGCTTTTGTCATACATTTAATAAAGAAAAGTCAAAACCACAGTCATCGGATGTAGCTATACAGTTGTAAAGGTGTTCTAAAATGGTTGTTCATGTTCATGTGGGATTTCCGAAACATAGCAGGGAAGAGTCATTCATATTTATCTAGAAAGCACAACCTGATTTGTTACGACTAGGTTTAATGGTTAGGTTATAGTTTCTCTGATCAATGAGGTAGCGATTTCCAGGTTATTATTCCTGAATCATCCAATTAGGAATTGCTTTCCTTGATGCCTGAATTTTCCAGTACCCTAACATTGACATTCCGCCAAGTTATTACAAGTGCTATCTCACATCAGACATTTTTGCATCAGCCATGTGTACATTTTCCTGTGGTGCGACCGATAGCACTTTATGTCAACAGCCTCAGAAATCTGCATCGAAACCATGAAGTTATCACATTCTTATAATCTGTGACAAATGTGATTAGAAGCTCACATGTTTTCATCTAAGATTATATTTTTCCTCCACTGACATTTAGGTTTAGGGTTTGGGTGTAGATTTAATAAAAACTGCATTTAATTTTCACTGTATAACATCCTTGAAAACTAAAGACAACTCACTTTTGGTGATCCTCTGTGGACAGTTCACCTGGAAACTCAAAAACACTTCCCAATTTGACCACCGGGACAGTGGTTTGAATATCGGTGTGCACGGACTGATTTTATCTTAAAAGAACTTTAGGCTTCAGACTGTGTTGATTACTGGCCCAAATCAAAAGAGCTAGATATATGCCTTGGGTTCCTTCACCATTGAGAGTCTATGGGAATTTTCCAGATGTTTAATCGTCTACCAGGCAGTAATCAAAATTATGATTGAAAAGTATGAGCAACAGTAATAGTTATGTTTTCCTTAGCAAGCACCAATAATTAATTTCATGTTTTAATGTGAGTTTGAAAAATCATCCTAAAACACTTGGAGTGTATTGTTTTTATTCAATCAGTATGTACTAAAATATACAAAACACTGACACTTGCCAATCCAGCAGCAACATTGAGTAATATTATGATGCAGAGAAATCCTAAATCCTTCTCTCCCAGATTTTAATTGTGCACAGAAAATCTTTCATCTCATGGATGGTAAAAAGATCGACTTAAACATTGCTTTATTTACCAAGATATGGCAAATACCTCTAAATGTTCAGACTGTCTAATTTCATGTATAAGAAACAGCCAAATCTCTGTTAGTTTCCACTAGGGTGTCTTTAATGTCTAACAAATAATAATTGTGTTTGTTTGTGTGTGTGTGTGTGTGTGTGTGTGTGTGTGGAGGGGCATGGGCACAATATACTAGCTAGAGTAGCCTACATTCAGAAACCCAATTTCTAGGTATGTGCATGAGTTCATCAAGTACTCGTTCAGCTTGAAATATTTGACAGGTAAAAACACTGGTGGAATATACAGTCTATATATACATATATATACATATATATATATATATATATATATATATATATATATATATATATATATATATATATATATATACACACACACACACACACTGATCAGCCACAACATTAAAACCACTGACAGGTGAAGTTAATAACATTTATTATCTCATTACAATGGCACCTGTCAAGGGGTGGCATATATATTGGGACTATATAAACAACTTTGACAAGGGCCAAATTGGATGGCTAAACGACTGGGTCAGAGCACCTCCAAAATGGCAGGTCTTGTGGGGTGTTCTTGGTTTGCAGTGGTTAGTACCTACCAAAAGTGGTCCAAGGAAGGACAACCAGTGAACCGGCGACAAGGTCATGGGCACCCAAGGCTCACTGAAGCATGAGGGGAGCGAAGACTAGCCCATCTGGTCCAATCCCACAGAAGAGCTACTGTAGCACAAATTGCTGATAAATGTAATACTGGTCATTATAGAAAGGTTTCAGATCACACAGTGCATCGTAGCTTGCTGCGTTTGTGGCTGTGTAGATGCAGACCGCACCATGCTGGCATGTGAGCTTCCGATCTGGACCATGGAGCAATGGAAGAAGGTGGCCTGGTCTTATGAATCACATTTTATTTTAGATCATATGGATGGCCAGGTGCGCATGCGTCGTTTACCTGGGGAAGTGATGGGAACATAATGCACCTTGGGAAGAAGTGTGGAGGCAGAGTGATGCTCTTGGCAATCTTCTGCTGGTAAAACTTGAGTCCTGGCATTAATGTGCATGTTACTTTGACATGGACTACCTACCTAAAGATTGTTGCAGACCATGTACACCCCTTCACAGCAATGGTATTTCCTGATGGCAGTGGCCTCTTTCAGCAGGATAATACGGCCTGCCCCACAGCAAAAATTGTTCAGGAATGATTTGAGGAAAATGATTTGATTTCAAGGTGTTGACTTGGCCTCCAAATTACCTAGATCTAAATCCAATTTAGCATCTATGGGATGTGCTGGACCAACAAGTCCGATCCATGGAGCCTCCACCTCACAACTTACAGGACTTAAAAGATCTGCTGCTAACGTTTAGGGGCCAGATACCACAGTACACTTTTAGAAGTCTTGTGGGGCCCATGCCTCGACGGGTCAGAGCCATTTTAGCGGCATTAGGGGACCTACACGATATTAGGCAGGTGCTTTTAATGTTGTGGCTGATCGGTGTATATAAAACAATATTGCTATTTGATTTTTCTTTTGTTCCTTTGCCTGACTTGGACAAAAATAAAACGGATTCCCTCTCCAAAAGAGAATGGATTGCATTACATTGGTTGGTGCTGTGGATGCACGGCTTTAGTTTGCCCCAAAATAAAATTTAAATGGTTTAAAGTGAACATGTCTCTTCAGAAGACTTGGAATGTATGCTTTTATGTGTGAGTGCAAATAGTAAAAAAATAATAATAATTCTGTCAATCTAGATGTTATTTATGCATAGTGCAAATTATTTCATATGAAAAATGGGTTCAAATGTTGAAGGTTGAACTTAAATTCTAAATTTCAAACAATCAAATACTTGTTTTTTTCTGTTAGAGTACTCGACTACAAAATTACTGAAAATGTCCATCCCTACCAATTTATCCAGCTTCCTTTTCAAAAAGTAGGTGGTGTTTACAAAAACATCAAATGAAACCAAAATATTTCCTCTTAGATATTCCAGTTCTGGGATTCATAATTAGAAAGGTTCATTCATTGGTACAGACCGAAAGAAAGAAAATAACATAATACTGCTCAAATTCTTTATCTAGTAACAGTTGTTAGAAGTTTTTTAATTAATCAATTCAAATTTTTTTTTTTTTTCATCTATTTGAAAAAAATAAAAATGCTAGGCCTTGCACAGTAGGCTTTTGACTGACATGGTTTTTCTGCTCTGCCTAGCTTTTTTGAGACTGCAATATGAGGAATAAATAAAAAGATTGGCTCTGTAAATGCTGGTGAGGACAACAGCTTTAGAACAATGTAAAAAAAGAGAGACAACGTAGAAAGTCTTTGGTATTTTGAAGATAACATCTCCCATTCCATCTGACAGATTCAGTTCAGAAATGCATTCAAACTTGCTGTATTTGAAGTGTGCTTCTTGTTTCATCCATCGACATGTGGTTGGAGAACAGCACTGCTGTTTTAACTGTGATCCTCTGGGTTATTGATCTCCTACACTATAATGGTGTGCCATTATCTCACTTAACAATTTAACTGTACCAGCTGCAGTGGTTGTATTGTTTAGAGCAAAAAACGACCCATAATTGAAATCTTGTTTTAAGACAATTACATATAGAATATAGAAAATTACAGAAGGGTAAGAAAGTAAAAAAACAAAAAAATTCCATATTCCAGTTTGATCACTCTTACCAATGTTTTACTTCATTCACATTCGTAACTAACTTCTCATTAAACTATAGATTTTGTAGAAACCTGGGTTTTAGCAGACATAACATGCATCTCTATAAGAAACAAATGTAACAGCACCTTTTGGAAAAGAACAGTCATTAAGACTTTGGAATGCAATCCCAATTAATACTTCTACTTAACTAACTGAAAACATCTTCATAGTCATTAGCATTATAGATCCACAGTAAGAGATGTTTCCAAGGCTCTCGTTGAGTTCCAGAAAGCAGTGTGATGCCTGGCTGGCCTTATAACAGTTTGCTCCCATCACATTCTGCCAAAGATTGGCAATGTGTTTTAATCTCTGAAGCAACAGACCATTGACCAGATGCTGTCTTTGATGCTTTTGATTGCCTTTCACTCATTTGGCCACTAGGGGTCCTCATCCATATCATCAAGGTTTGGAGCCATAATGAAGTGCTTAGGGTACATTAGACTGTGCTCATAAGCGTACTTCTCCCAGCGGGCATCATCGCTTTCATGAGTAATGTAACGTTCCCCTCGGCGTGTTTCAAACTCTCGCAGGTCTAGCCACGTCTGGTAGTCCTGGGACAGCACAGACATGTAAATGTTTAGGTATAAAGCTCTGAAGTATTTAGAGAAGTTATCACACAGGTTTGTGCAATCTTACCTGTAGCCATGGATGACTGAGGGTCTTGTCCACACTGTAACGCTTCCTCATCTTGACTTGGAGGAGATTGTTGATCAAATCTGTGGCTGTAAAGTTACATTTAAACACATTTAGACTGGTTGATACAATGGCTCCAAAAAGTACTTGGAAACTTACTACACACTTAACAGTTATGAACTAGGGTTGGGTAAGAAAAATCATTTTTAGGTTATCGTAATCTTCATTTGATCCTGATATCGATTCATAAAATCAAAAGATTGAACAGTCACAAGACAACCACTAGTTAATCTCTTTAACAGGCCAAAAGGACAAAAGAGTAGAGAGAAATTACACACACAACACAACTAAATAATTGTGTGCTTTAAGAGTTACGGTAATGCGGATACAAGTCTAAACAGGTAAAGTACACTTAAAAGTACACTTGTTTTGGTGAGGTATTAATGTAAACACAGTAATTAAATCTAAATTAAATTTAAATAGCGTTGTAAATGCAGCTGCTGTCTAATATGTAGTTTATATTAATTAAACAAAAACAAGAAAACACAAAAACGGTTGGACAAATTTAGTAGCTCTAAAACATATTAATGCATTTTAATCATACAATGAAGACCAGTAATTTAAGTAGTTTTATATTATATTTTTCAAATTGTGAAAGCGTACTTGAATACATGATATTGCTGTTATCACATATTACAGTATGTTTACTTGTCTTGAATAATCACATCTGATAGCTTTCAATGGTACAATGTTTACTCAAATTAGTTAGTATTTTGTAGTGGTATTTTTGTAAAACGAAATGACGTGCTCCATTACACGTTTCGCTACAGTTTCCCAGTGAAATATCCAGCGGGGGGCTCTGAAAGCAATTGAAATGGTGTCGCAGTCAGACAAGGTTTTAAAGGTGAATGTTAGATGGAGGTTTAAATTAGTAAAATGTTCCTCTCTAACCAAATTTGAACCTAACCAATACTGTCCTAAAAAGAAGTGCAATATAAAAAGGACATTTTCTAAAGCAACAATGCCATTTTGCGTTTGTGTAAGTTTGTGTGCTTGGCTGGGCTCGAACCATGGTCTTCAAAGTTCAAAATCCAACACTCTATCAGGTGAGCTACTACACAAGCTAATCGCACTGGAATAAGTGTGTAAAAGTAGGTGGGTCTATAATACAAGCATTAAAATGTGTTGTTTTTCAATTGAAATAGGTAAAAGTGTTTCGATATCATAACATAGCAGTGACTAAGTAATAGAGAGAAAAATATGTGTTTATAACTTTGTACTCGTGATTTGTGTGAAAGTGAAAAAAACGTTTTTGTTTTTGTAGCGCATCTAGTGTTAATTTCAGAATGAAACTGAGGAGAAATGTAGAACGTAGCACGTAAAACTCAGTTTGCAAAAATGTTGTTATAGTAACCTTCATTCTATAAGACAAGGTTGCAGCGAAAAGGACATTATAGCTGAAATATACCCAAATAAATCTGAATAAATTCAATAGAAATCGAATGAATTTTTAAGCTGGTGAATAGGATTCGAATCAAATCAGGAAATCTGTATCAATGCCCAGCCCTATAATGAACTGCATTAGATAAGAAAATATCAAACCTAAAATATTAAAGCAAATACTTTGAACAAGGTGTTGAGGTGATTTTTAGCTGATACTATATGTTCATCTTGAGGCCACACAGGTATCCTAGCAGAGTGTCCACAGGTGTATTTCATTACATTAACTATGGACATGTTCCACTACAATCGCAAAGTGTCCAAATATTATTTCCCTTCATTTTGAACATTATGCTGTTTTATCATTTCAAACCTAACAAACTAAATGCTTTGCTTATAAGTGTGAATATGCCATCTTTAAAATGCCGCTTGTTTTTTTGTTTTGTTTTTTTAATCTAGTTCACATGCATTTTTACAACTGCATATTTTGTCAAAACTGAGTAACAGCCAAAATTAGGTCTAAAACTATGATCTTTCCTGTGAAAGATGGATTTGGCAGAACTCTGCTCAGATTCTAAGAAAAACAGAGTGAGACTATTTTATAATCCACGTCTGGCTGGACAATAAAAAAACAAAACAAAGAGGGTTTGTAACAATAAATTAAGCTACTGTAATGACAAATTTAAGTATAATTGCTCCAACAAACATATTGTAATGATGTGAAATGTAGAGAAAGAGAAATGACATGTATAGCGTTGCAGAGGAGTATGACAGACTGAAACTGGGAGAGGCTGGTGTAATCTTTCAGGTCTTGGGCGGACAGAACTATTCTAAACAGATGTGGGAGTGGACAGTCTGCTCACTGTCTGACAGTCGTCTGCCCATCTCACAAAAAGTAATGATATAATACTATCTATAATCTATCCTCGGTAATTTTAAAAGAATATTTAAAGATTAAATAACTAATTAGTCACTGAATCCCTACAAAAATCAATCATTAATCACTACCATGAATCCTAAATACTTTGTTTTTATTTTTAAAACTATATCATTCGTTTAATAATTTTAGGTGAAATATTTTGCTTGAAAAGTCTGCTTGTGCAGTCTTTTTTCTAAATAAATGGCACATGGTTTCATATTTTGGCATTTAAAGGAATAGTTCACCCAAAAATGCACATTTTCTCATCATTTAATCACCCTTACGGTATTCCCAGATGTGTTTGACTTTCTTCTGAAGAACACAAATTAAGATTTTTAGAAGAATTTCTCAGCTTTGTAGCTCCATACAATGCAAGTGAATGGGTGCCAAAATTTTGAAGCACCAAAAATCACATAAATCAGCATAAAGGTAATCCATATGACTCCAGTATTTAAATCAATGTCTCCAGAAGTGATTTGATAGGTGTGGGTTAGAAACAGATCAATATTAAATCTAATATACATTTTTATTTGATCATAAATTCTCCCCCCTTCTCAGTCAGTCTCCACTTTCACTTTCCCATTCTTCTTTTGTTTTAGGTGATTCACATTCTTCATGCATATCACCCTCTACTGGGCAGTTTCTAACAAAAATGGACTTAAATATTGATCTGTTTCTAACCTTTCATATCACTTCTGAAGATATGGATTTAACCATTGGAGTCATATGGATTACTTTTATGCTGCCTTTATGTGATTTTGGAGCATCAACATTTTGGCACTTATTCACATGCATTCTATGGACCTACAGAGTGGAGATATTCTTCTAAAAACCTTGTGTGTGCTCTGCTGAAGATAGAAAGTCATACACATCTGGGATATCATGAAGGTGTTTAATAAATAAAACTCATTATTATTATAATTATAATTATTCAATTACAGAATTAGTTAATTTTCATTTTTGGGTGAACTATTCCTTTAATGCATTAACATTCATTCATTTTTATGTATGTGGCTCAAGTTTCCATACATTTTTGGGGCCACCGTGTCTCACTTAATTTTAATACTTGCATACATGCATCCCATAAACACAGAATCTACACAGTGAGATGGAAACATAATTTATTCTAATATTTTTAATAGAGAGACTTGTGCATCCAATTACATTTTGGTGCCTCTCTACAGTATAATATGCCACTTTCTGTGTCATTATTTGCAATATTATGATGGTATGATGATTTATATACTTCAGTACTTGTGTAAATATAACTTTGTTTACCTTTGTTCTGTTTTAGTTCTGATTTAATGGGCACAGGAAAAGTGGGTCTGGGTGAGCGATATGTCTGCAGGAGCATGTGGCCATTCATTTACAGAAAAATTAAAAACCGACTTTTTTACGGACATTTTGTGACTGTTTGTTAGATGGAGCTCCCATAACCTACATAGAAGCAAAAACACACAAGAAGTCATAAAAACTGTGGATATTGGAGAGTTATTTGTTCAAAATTCCATATTCGACAGTTCATTTATTTATTTTTTTCTCCCATTTTTCTCCCCAATATGGCATGCCCAATTCCCAATGTGCTCTAGGTCCTCATGGTGGCATAGTGACTCGCCACTACACAGCAGAACATCACAGATGTGACATATTGCTTTAGTATTATTATTTAATGGCATTAAACATGATCTTTTCCCCATTTAAAGCATTAATTTAAATCAAGATTTTATTTTGGGATTTCTGAGTGCGTTTTTGACTGTAGTTGTCACCTCCGGCTAAGCAGTTTGCTACCCGTCCCTGGGTTATTATTAAATCCCAAAAACCTGCAATTTAATTCAAATAAATATATAGTCTATATGTGTTGCACGTTGAACGCGTGTTGCTCATGAGGTGTGTTTTAAGCGTACAAGCGGCTGGCTTCACACATTCATTTTGAAGCATGCAGCACATGCAAATTACATATTCATTTCTTTAAATCGCAACCATTTGTGGTTTCATAATCATACTTGGACAAATACAATAAATATGTCAAATTCTATGACATTCCACATTTTATAGGTAATGCAACTTTTATGACTGGATTCAGTGATTCAATCGTTGTTTCCGCACCATGGTACGGCAATATAAGCAGACTGACTAACATTAATTTACATACTGAGATGTAAAGGCCGCATCACCATGCTACCACCTTGTGTGAATTCTTAAAAAAGAATCCAACCGTCATCATAGTATTAAGTTTACAAATCAAATATTTTGGTGTACACTACAGCAGTTTTGCAACTAAACAAATTGCACTATATCAATACTTGTACATATAACAAAAACCTTTTCAGCGACCCAATCAAAAAGTTTTATTTTTAATTATAGATTTTATTTTTAGTAATATTTTTCAGGACATTTCAGGGAAACCTTCTATCCAATAATCATGAAGGTGTTAAGAAGTGAGAGATTTATTCTTGAGAATGTATCTTCTGTCTATGAGTTCAAGTTCAAATCGTTAATGTGGATCTCCCTACCCTCTGCAGAGATGTCTTTCCAGGGAGTTGGTGGGTACATGAAGGCTGCGTTTTGGATCTGGTCATTAATGTCCTCATCCTCATTAAAGGGGAAGGTGCCACTCAGGCTGACGTAGATAATGACTCCTACTGACCACATATCCAGTGAACGGTTGTAGCCTTTACTCCGCAGTACCTCTGGGGCCAAGTACGCTGGTGTGCCCACCACTGAGCGGCGGAAAGATTTTTCCCCAATGATGCGAGCAAACCCAAAGTCACACAGTTTCACCTGGAACAGGACAGTAGTCTCATTGAGCAAGCAATCCAGTTGATGTGTGATTCATCAAGTCTAGAAAAATGGCAGGGAAGTTTGGTTTATTCACTGTGTGTTACCTGAGGAAACGGCTCTGCAGATGCCAACAACACATTTTCTGGTTTCAGGTCACAGTGAACGATGTTCTTAAAATGGAGATGTCGCAAAGCTACAAGGATCTACAACAATAAAGTAGTCACTTATTTCCATGCAAATATCAACTCAATGTACATCTCTAAAGCTTCAACTGTCCATTGATGTAAACCACCATGGCAACAAATCATCTTTGCAAAAGTACACGTTATAAGTGCAGAGGTGTGGAGTGGTCCGCAGGGACATATCCCTTTGAATGGGAAGAAAAACCCTTGATTTGTCCCTAGTTATGATGTATTTTGTGTATTTTTCCTTTGTCTGTAATTTCTTTGAACACCACAAAGGATTAACATCACACAAAAAAAAACTGATTTCAGTTTGTTCTATTAAAAAATACAACGAAAAATCCTTAAAACAAGATAGGGATGTTTCTTCAACTTCTGACACTTTTAGATCCCAGGGGTTGATTTTTATTCTAACAAATAGATTTCAACTTTTTTTCTTTTTGTTATATAAAAGTCACATTAAAATAAAGTTTTTATCAGGCCATAATCATTTATTTTAAGTACTTTTTAAATGCCTTATATGTATAGATTTTATTGTTTTTGCAATGACCCAAATTTTCAATATTATTTTTATATTAAATCCCTTCAAAATTAAATCCACTATTAAAATCTATTATACAATTTCAAATTTATTGTGTGAAAAATTCCCTGTTTTTTTTAAATAACAACTGTCTCTCAGTTGTGGTGTAATTTCAACCACACCAAATAATTTTTTTCGAAATAAAAGTTGACAAAAGTTAGCGAAGAGCATGCTTGATAAAATATTAGACAAATGATGTATGAAGAATTTTTTTTTTATCAAATAAAATTAAAAGTAAATATCACTTGTGAGCAGAATATTATTATTGTGAGTATTTTCCAATCAAGCTGTAATTCTTAAAAATTATGACAATATTATTTAATTGTGAGCATTTAGGATACATAAAATGTTAACTCTGAAATTAGCCATAGGATTTTATTTCAAAAATATAAAAAATGTGACATCCATCACTGTAATTTCCACCACAAAATTCTATGAAACACAATACAGAATTTATGATGAGCTGGAAATCACATTGTGCTGGGAATTTCAGAAAAAATTATAAAAATAACAAATATCTTGTGATACATGTACATACACTGGCTAGTGGTTAATAGAGAAATGTAAAAGTTTGTGAGAAAAATTTTAAACGTTTTAACGAGACATTCTAAAAGTCAACAGTGCTAAAATTGCCCCGAAGTTGAAGGAAACGCTGATATACCTACTTCAGAAAATATAAAGTCTTGTTTTCAGAAAAAATCTACAAAAATGTAGAGGTTTATCCTCACAACAAGAAAAACTATTTTAAGAAAGTTTATTTTTCTGACAAATAGATTTTCACTGAAACATTGACCCGTGACACTGGAGACAGAAGCATCTTAGCCACATCAGAGCTGCTCTGTGATTTAAGTTCTACAGCTAATGGATGAGTTTGCATGGCCCCACTGCTCTAATAAACCCACAGACCCACTCCTCGAATTTAGCTCTTTCATGAAATAAATTATACAGCTGCATCTAAACAAGACATTTCAGAATACAGAGATAAATAATGTTAAACATGACTTGGAGACAACAGGAGATATTTAGTAAAGTTAGCTACAAACCTGTGTGACCAGGAACTTGGTAATGCGCTCTGGAAGTTTGCTCTTCTCACTTGAGAGGATCATTTCCAACATGTCTCCATGGAGTTTTTCCATGACAACAAAGACTCTTTCTGGAGTCTCAAACATGCACTCCAGGTTTACAATGCCAGGATGATGCAAATTCTTCATGAAAAAAAGCATAAACATATTTTACCAGCTTGATTCTCTCTCTCTCCTCCATTATGTATTGAAAAAACCTGCTGCAAACTTGCCGCAAATTCGCCACTCATTATTTTCACATGCAAATGAGCTTTGTAGCAAACTCTTCATTACCAAAGGTTTGCTGCAGGTTCACAACTGCCAGTGAAGAGCACAAACTTCTGGCAAACATTTGCGGCTGATAGCAAGCTCATTTGCATTTGAAAATATGAGTGGTGAATTTGCGGCAAGTTTGCCAGATCTCTGGATTTTTTGCACTGAACGCAACTGTTCAACTGTATGAGGCACTAAGCGTTCTCATCAAAATCTGAGCATACTTTGGGCTTTAGGCTAGTATTCACATTCAAAATTCATGGGTGAATTTCACAGAAACTCTAAGGAACATGTATGGGTGACATTTCACCCCAAAATTATTAAAAAAGTGAGAAAACAAATTGAAAATAAATTGCAGTTTGCAAACCAATTTACCAATATTTTTAATGTTTTAATAAAATGTATCTACAGAAGATTTTTTGGTGACAATTTTCATAACAATTAAGTAATTACCAGTGTTGTATTGATTAAGGCCTGTTCACACAATGTCCGTTTTGGTGCTATGCATGTTGGGTCCGACAAATTGTCCACCAGGAATCCAAAGGATTTTTGGGCTTCAGACTGCAATGAAAACTGACTGACCAATCCAGTCTGGCTAAGCAGAAACGTGATCGTGGTTGAGCGAAAACTACAGTTAACATCAGCAGGGCATTTGATTCCTGGAGGGACCTTTGTTTGGTTTTGGGGATCAAAACCGACCCTGAATTGGCGTTCTTCTTATTGGACAGGAAAGCTTACATAACAGCAAAGCATGTGAAATATAGTGCCATAAGGATTGATTTGTGTAATTATAGGATTGATCTTGCCTGCACAGTAATCTGTCATTATTCAGCAAGGTAAACTACAATAACACATGAAATGAATGCAGTCAATGTACCATGCAAAGAAAAGTGATTACTTCAAACTACAGTCTTGCATAGTCAGAACTATATCCACACTTTGTTTTAGCTCTGTTCCAACATTGGAGAGTCAAATATAATATATATTCTCAAAGTTTGTAGTAAAACAATCATAACTGTGTAATTTTAATTATGCTACCTCATCTGTTGTCTCTTTGTGCATTGCGTCATTGTTTTGGCCGATGCTCGCATCCCTATATAGTGTGTGCACGATCATGAGCAACAGGCAGCTGGCTGCAGTTCACTTAACAGCCACAAGTGTCATTAATAACAAGGGTTTCTGAATCTTACATACTGTACCTTTAACAAACACAACTTTTGAATTATCAATGATAAACTTTAATGAAAATAATGTCACAATGCATAACATCTAAATAGTACTAAAATAATTATATTTTTATTTTAATTTGGGGTGAAATATGACCCGGACATGTTTTCGTAAGATTCACCCTCATAACTCTCATTAATCTCATTCCAAGGAATTCTTACCTGTAAAATTGCTACCTCGTTCCTCAGCTGGCTCTCCTGTTTGGTGGGGAATCTCATTTTGTCAATGACCTTGATGGCCACATCTCTTCCTGTTTTTCTGTGTTTCCCTTATAACAGATACAAAGCACACTTAAGAACCCATCATTAACATGAGATGGTGAAACGAGGGCATGAATCACATTTATGAGGCACAACTCAAGAATGCTGCATATCCATCTGTACCTCCGTAAACGATGCCAAACTGTCCAGAGCCCAGCACTTCATCAGCAAAGATCTGATAGATTGAGCTGATGTCCTAAAGACAGAGGAAACAGAGCCGTGGGCTTTTATAATTGACCCATATTAAATGCATTTAATTTCTTAAACAGCTATAATTTTATAATGCAATACAACATTTTTGTATTTCCTCTCTCAGTTCTTCGCATTATTATTGTGGTATAATTTGCTGTATGCGAACAAACATACAGAAGTGTCAATAAAAAGGGTGTGCTGTTGGGAAAAATTGTCAGTAAACACAGCCTCACACTCACCACGTTTTCTTGGATTTGACTGTTTGACACAGAAATACTGATGGATAGTTCCTCTGCAACACACACAAACAAAACACTATACAGTCATTTGGATTAAATTCTGATATTTCATACAGGTCAGCCCATTTTAGAAAGTGGGATAAAATGGGGATCAAAAAATTATAATTCTGTAATTTTTTTTTCTTTATTAGTTGTAATCACTTCAACTGAATGCAACAAATTACGAGGTGTCATAGTTTTCAGAATAAATGTGCAATTTTTTGCTTTGTGATTTATGCATAATTTTCCATAATCTTGTGTTCGACTCCTGCATGACTTGAATCTTACTAAAACAAATCGTATTTAAAATGAATGATGAATTGTAACATAAGCAGACAATGACAGGTGACCAAAAGTCATACACAGAAAAGGACAGGAAATCTCAGAAGAAAAACTTTTCTGTGTATTTTTGGTGTTGGATTTGCCCTGGTTTCGTTTCTCTTGTCTAAAGGTTAATCCTTAACGGAGTATGTCATTCAACTATATCCCCTGAATGCAAATTCTGTTTGTTTCGTAACTAAACAGCTTTTATTAATCCAGACCTGTCAAACCCTTTTTAATCTTCAGTGTCTCTCAACACAATTAAATGGAGGTGCATTAGGATATTAAAGACTGAGCCATTCACTCTCAAACGCCAGAATATTGCTGCAAATCTACTTGATTTAGAGGCATTTTCAGGCAAGCTCCTTTGGTTCTTATCGATATTTAACACTACAGATAATACTGGTAAGACATATAGAGTCTCAAAAATTATTTCATGTTCAACTGAACAAATAACAGCATACAGGTTTGGAACGATATGAGGTTGATATTTGGATGAACCCTCCATTCATACTGTTTGTCAAAGACTCCAGATGATGCCCTAATTCACTTCACGGGTCTTTAAAGAGCTCTACTCAGCTCAGCTACTCACTGTGATCTTTACTCTGTCCTGCAGCGGCGCCGATGCTGGGCTGTGGTGTTACTGGAACGGGCATCAGGGCCTGGCGTATGGCCCTCTCCCAGCCCTGCGCGACCTCCAGCCCCACGCCACCGGCAGCCAGCGCAGTGTTGTGGATGTGGAGGTGGTGGCCGATGGTATTCTCTCCCACATAATAAACCATGGTGGCAGTGATGATCTCAAAGCAGTGCGGATTGCCCCCCAGCGCTAAACTACTGAAGTCGTGTGCAATATCCACCTGTAAGATCTCTGACAGGGGAATCTCCTGTGGGTCAGAAAATGAGTCAGAAAATCAGATGCTGACTCACTGATAGTTAGATAAGACAGTTTACCGATTTGCTGCATTAGCATCGCATTTGCTCTTTGAGTCAGAGAATGAGTCATTAAGTTAATCTATGAGAAGGCAAATCAAAATCCAACTCTAAGCTTGTTCGGCAAAGAGATCACAAGTTTATCACACCTAAAACCTGAGAGTCAGAGTTTGAGTATGTATGACTCTAAGGCAGGGTTATATAAAGAGGAGTTTAATTCCAGCCTTCCTGTAATTTTATACTATTCTACTTTTAATGTCCGAATTTGCATTCTGTCAGAATATGAACTACATTTGATGAAGAATGTACTTCTTGGCTGTTACAAAAGCATGTTCCTTAGACAGTGTTGGATAGTAATGGATTACATGTAATGTAGATGATGTAATCAGATTACAAAAATCAAGTGTTTGTAATTAGATTAAATCACATTTTAAAATACTCGTAATCAGATTATGGCTACTTTTTATGGATTAAATGATTACCTATTAATTAGGCAAAGGCAGTAAATTGTTCATAATTAATTGATCCCTTTAATTCTTCTTTTATTAAATAATGAAACATTTTCCTTCTAAATCAGACTACAGTGCTAGTGAGTATTTAATGGAGGGTGGGTGCAGTTGCCGAACCGACTGCATTAGTGCGGTAAAGTTATAGTTTTGCAAACTGCTTTTGTACTCAGCTTCAAAAATATACACGAATGTGCTTTTGAGATAAATTGTGTGATTGTTTGTTTTTGTGATGTTTATTCACAGATAGACTGGTCCACACACTGATCCATTTAAGCATCATTTTGAAAACGGTAAAAGCTTATCTACTCAAATGCATATGACATAACATTTTTAAAAAGTAATCCAAAAGCAATCAGATTAGATTTCTTTAAAATGTAATCCAAGAGATTATGTTACCGACTACAATTTTAGTCAAGTAATCTTTCCTGCACTGTCTTTAGGTACACAGGTATTATGATTACATTCCTGGACAGACTTAATCTGGGAACGTAGGCATTGTCCTGTGACCTGAATGTAGGACATAGTAACAACTGCAAAAATAATGCACTATTACCTTTGGTTAAACAACTACAATTTAACCACAAGAAACAACATTCTTAGTATATATTGTATAACACTTGAAGCTGAAAAGAGCCATCTGACTTGCTGTTCTCCGACACTTTTTTTTTTAAACTCAGCATTTTGAATGTGATGTCTTCACAGCTCTTGTTTATTTTATTATGACTGGAGCTAAACCCGCAGGATGGTGGCTCTCCAGGACCACATTTGATCGATGTGAGTAGAGCTCGATTAATACTTTTTTCTATGATCGATGACAACGGTTACTTTTGTGTTTAATTATCCGATCTGCAGAACCAACTTTTAATGATTTTTCTAATTATTAACACAATGATAAGGTACTTATCCTATAACAACAGAAAACATAGGTTATGCATATTTTAATAATTATGTTTTAGCTATTATGTCAAGTATTTCTGTAACATGTTAAAGCATGAATGGCAATACAAGCAACACATTAAAATATTACATTAATATTATTCATCCAGTTGCCATTTATAGGTAGACCCTATATTAAAAGAACCGATAATCGATTAAATAGAAAAGTGAAGTTAATTTACCTGAAAACACCACCAGTTGGCATTTATCAGTAGACCTGATAGTTAAGTACTGATAACCGTTGAAATAAAAAAAGTGTGAATATCTGAAGAACATACTGGTCAAACTGATTCTCTTTAGATGTGACCAGACAACTGTTGATTAGAAGGGAAAAATCGTCCATGCAGTATCTCCAGGTTCAGAAATGTGGCAAGTTTGCTCTTGACAGTCTTTCAAGAGTCCACCTTCAGCTCAGCCCCCAAACTTGATCTCAAACGAGACAGGAAAAACAGTAGCTGTGGCCAATCAGAGTAAATGCTGCGCCTGCGGTCTACTCTGAATATAAGATGAAGTGCTTGTGGTTTGGTGGGTGAATCATGTGACCCAGCCCTATGAAGAGCTACATGATTACAGGGCAGCACACCAGAAGTGCTCGCGTGCATACATGTGCGAGTGTGTGTGTAGGCTAGTCTTACCAAGGCACCAAGACACAGCTAGCACTATGTAGGAGATGGTCACTCCATAGTGATGGGGGAGGGCTGCGGTTATCCTGAGACAGACCCGAAACCCCTTTACCCAACGAAAGGAGTACAGAAACCAAAAGTAGAGGGCTTCCATCTTCAAAAGAAAAGACTATGGTTTCCAAATGTGCAAATTTGACAACTGATACACAGACAGTTGTGAATAAGCAGTTCTATATGCTCTTAAAAAACTGCACTTTTGTAGAAGTATTTATATATATGTGACATTTACAATAATATTTAATGTTGAGTATTCAAGTGATGCATAGTTGCATAGTGATCACACGGGAAGTCGGCATGGCCATATTATGCTGTCTCACCGACAAGCTCAATCACCTTTATGACTGATAATATACATTTATACCATTTAATCGGAAACTGTGGAACTTTATTAAAATAAAGCTCAAATATAAAGTCTTTCATGCTCTATAATCTATAATTTTTGAAACAACTGAATGTAGATAACCCCAGATGATATTTCCTTCTTCAAATTTAGACTTAAAAAAAAAATGCAAATTTTGGCTGACAACGATTTAATCACCAATAAATCATGCATGCCTACATGATATATGGTTCCATAAAGATACAGATGAAAATTAAATGTATAATATCAAATCTGATGCTATGGCTACTCCAGCGGATTTGGGAATTATATACCTCTCTCTAAGTGTGTCGATAAGAGTGGGTTTTTAAACCTAAAAATCGATTGTTCATTATACTACTCACAATTGATTCTGCTTAGAAATATTAGATACAAGCAAAAATTGCCTTTGTTACAAAAATTATTTATTATACAGAATTATGTAGTGCCTCAGCAGTGATGAATTAAAAAAATTGACTTGCCAAGCTGATAATAAAGTGGTGTGTTAAACAGTCATAAGCACACCCTGAAGTCTCACACAGGATGATGAGGTTTCCAGCCATTAGTTTTACATCTGGGAATATTGAGTGTGTGTTACAGAACGTCAACAGAAACACACACACACACATTTTTCAAACTTAAGAATACAAATGGTTGCAAAAATCTAAATGACAATATTGCTGTATTTTTGTTTTAGATAGATTTCTCTGTAGCAACATGAACATTCACATCTGCAAATGTGTACACATAACAAAGACCAAATAACAGTTCTCAGTTGCAAAATACTAATTTGGAAATGTTTTCAATTTATCTACAAATTTGGACACTTTAGTCACACAAATATATATATATATCAGGGTTTCCGTTGTCCGGTAATTACCGGACATTGGCCGGTAAAAAAATTCAATGTCCGACAAAATTAAATCTCTCCGGTCAAATTGTCCGATTAAAATTGCCTAATAATCCCGTCCCCCTAACACAATCTGAATTTGAGAATAAGCCTAAAATGTATGAAGCAAAAATACACCGATCTCTTGCTATGTTATAAAGGAACAGGCTCTATCGTTTGAAAGTTATGAAACAACATCGCATGCTGCATTTCAAATAAAGCGCACGCCTAAAACGGCTGCAATATAGACCTAAACAACGAACGATTGAGTGAGACGTTTCAAATATGGCCAAGCCCAGGCAGACTAGCTTTAAAAGCTTTTTCAGAGGCCAGACGAAGGTGAATCAGGAACATCTCATTATAGATAGATCAGTGCTTCTAATCCGCGCATTCGTGCAGTTTTTTCTCTATCATCAAAACTGAATAGCCTATGTTCATCAGTGCATGGTTACAGTCTATATCAAGCAGGAACACGTTTGTGTGCATTTTATTTTGTGATTTCACCGGAATTAATAGAGAGTCTCCGCAACGGCGATAGATTGAAACGCGCGTCCTAGTGAAGATTGCGCAACTCGCGCAGCGCGTCGTCCATGCAACTGATAGCAGCGGACACGAAGCTCAGCTTGATTTCAAAAACAACAGATTTTAGCGCTAGATCTCTTATTTAATAACGGACTAAATGAATGATCTGCTAGTTAACTGGAGATGTTTTATTTATTTGTATTAGGTACATCCGTGCCTCAATGTTTCAAAAAGTGAATGTGTGTGAAACCACAGTAAAAAACAATTGGCGTTGATTGACGCCAATCGGACGTTCATGTTTTTTTTTCCGTCTATTTGAAAGTTAAGCTAATAATAATATGTTGCATTCTATACGGCCTGATTATGTCATTTTTTAAGTTACATAGACTGCCTCCAGTTTTCCTCAACTTGACTAATTAAGAGGCGATATATTTGACCGGCATATCATCAAAATGTCCGTAAAACGAAACCTCTGTGACCGGCACCATTTTTTTCTAGCGGAAACTCTGATATATATATATATACACACACAGTATATATACACATACACACACAAGCTGGAGACCAAATGTTTGGAATAATGTACAGATTTTGCTCTTACGGAAATAAATTGGTACTTTTATTCACCAAAGTGTGAATAAAATTAATAACGTGAACATTTTATATTACAATTAGATTTTTTCTTAAACTACTTCAAATAGTTCTCATAAAAAATGCAATGACAGCTTTGCAGATCCTTGGCATTCTAGCTGTCATTTTGTCCAGATACTCAGGTGACATTTCACCCCACACTTCCTGTAACACTTGCCATAGATGTGGCTGTCTTGTTGGGCACTTCTCACACACATTACAGTCTAGCTGATCCCACAAAAGCTCAATGGGGTTAAGATCCATAACACTCTTTTCCAATTATCTGTTGACCAATGTCTGTGCTTCTTTGCCCACTCTAACCTTTTCTTTTTGTATTTCTGTTTCAAAAGTGGCATTTCTTTGCAATTCTGCATGAGGCCTGCACCCCTGAGTCTTCGCTTTACTGTTGTTCATGAAACTGGTGTTGAGCAGGATGAATTCAACGAAGCTGTCAGCTGAGGACATGTGAGGCATCTATTTCTCAAACTAGAGACTCTGATGCACTTATCCTTTTGTTTAGTTGTACATCTGGCATTCCACATCTCTTTCTGTCCTTGTTAGCGCCAGTTATCCTTTGTCTTTGAAGACTGTAGTGTACAGATTTGTATGAAATCTTCAGTTTTTTGGCAATTTCAAGCATTGCATAGCCTTCATTCCTCAAAACAATGATTGACTGATGTGTTTCTAGAGAAAGCTGTTTCTTTTTTGCCATTTATGACCTAATATTGACTTTAAGACATGCCAGTCATACTGTGGCAACTCAAAACAAACACAAAGACAATGTTAACAAACCAAATAGCTTTCAACAGTGTTTGATATAATGGCAAGTGATTTTCTAGTACCAAATTAGCAATTTAGCATGATTACTCAAGGATAAGGTTTTGGAGTGATGGCTGCTGGAAATGGGGCCTGTCTAGATTTGATCAAAAATGTGTTTTTTCAAATAGTGATGGTGCTGATTTTTACATCATTAATGTCCCGACTATAATTTGTGATCAGTTGAATGCCACTTTGGTGAATTTAAGTACCAATTTCCTTCCGAAACAGCAAAAGCTGTACATTATTCCAAACATTTGGCTGCCAGATAAGGTCATATATATATATAAACCTAACCCAAACATAAAGTTCAGCTTTACTGTCCAAATTAATTTAGGGGCCACTGTATTTAGTCTGAATGTCAAATTCATTCATAAAACTACATTGAAACAATAACTGATACATTAACCACAAATGCTTTCTATTTGAAGCAGTTCATGTACCTTTCTGAATGCTGTTTCACTTGAGCTAACGCAGAGGAGGAGGGGGCATTCTGTGGTACTTGCCAGATACCTCAGTGATATTTGTGAGAGGGGAAAGTACTAATCCTCAAACGCCTTTAGCTGTAGAGCAATGCTCTTTATGAGCAATAAATTATAATATTTTGACCTTACAAAGATCAAAGATGGACTGCAGCATAATCGGTTTCATGAGAGGTACAGTACAAGCATGAGCAACATTATAATTTCCTGTGTTATTTTAAAGGTTGTTTTCATTAACATGGAAATATAATTTGATTATTCAACAGCTTGAAACATTCAACCAACAGAAAATACCATATGTATAAACCATAAAATGTATAATTACACAAAAGTTTTCGCCATAAAAGCATAAAAACTCAAAAATTAAAAGACATCACAATACAGTCTTGGGTGTATGTCATGGAACTATTAACCTGGATGCACAATATTTGTTTAGAATCATGAGATCACAGCACTTAAAGTTTCAGTTCACCCAAAAATGAAAATTCTCTCATGATTTACTTCCCTCTAAGATGTGTAATGACTTTCCTTCTTCAGCAGAACTGAAATGAAGATTTTTTTTTTGTGCCCATTTCAGCTATGTTTGATAATACAATGTAAGTAAATCTGAAGCAAATCGATAGGTTGGTGTAAGAAACAAATTTAATTGAATGACTGGAGTTGTGTGGATTACTTTTATGCTGGCTAAATATGCTTTTTGAACCTTCAAACAGCCAGCACCCTGATGGCACTTGTTTACTTGTATTGTATGGACAAACAGAGCTGAAATCTGCTTATAAATATCTTCACTTTGGTTCTGCTGAAGAAGGAAAGTCATTCACATCTGGGATGGCTAAAAGGTAAGTAAATCGTGAGAGAATTTAAATTTTTCATTGAACTAACCTTCAAAAGAAACTAACGAACGAACGAACGAACGAACGAACGAACGAACTAACTAACTAACTAACTAACTAACTAACTAACTAACTAACTAACTAACTAACTAACTAACTAACTAACTAACTAACTAACTAACTAACTAACTAACTAACTACACTACCTACCTACCTACCTACCTATAGAGGGGTGGCTGTGGCAAAGGTGGTAGAGAGGGGTGGCTGTGGCAAAGGTGGTAGAGTGGGTCGGCCACTAATCGCAGGGTTGGCGGTTCGATTCCCGGCCCACATGACTCCACATGCCGAAGTGTCCTTGGGCAAGACACTGAAACCCAAGTTGCTCCCAATGGCAAGCTAGCGCCTTGCATGACAGCTCTGCTGTCATTGGTGTATGAGTGTGAGTGTGAGTGTGATTGGGTGAGTGGGACACAGTGTAAAGCGTTTTGATAACCACTAAGGTTAAAAAAGGCGCTATATAAGTGCAGACAACATATTAAAGTATATATAAAAAAGGACTTACTTTGTAATATTTGGCCCCCGAGTCATTCTGAAATAGAGTTAGGCTCTTGCTATCCAGTCTCCAGTAGTGTCTCTTTCTCTGAGGACAAAACATAAATTGGATTCACTGCAAAACCCTGGCAGACCCTGGTTTTGAGCAAAGATAAATTGATGTGAATTTAACAATATAAATAGATCTTACATTCATTATATAAGATGATGGTAGTGATGTTCATTCTAAATCCACTCAATGCTCCATAAGTACATGTCGTGCTGTGGCTTTCACATTAAGGTGCTCATAATTAAAGCTGAATTTAGTAACTTTTCACTGTTAAAATCCTTTCTCCTATCCCAGCTAAATATGCAGAGACAATTACATTATTAGCAGGCATATCACCCAAAAGCTCTAGACTGGTTTCCCACTGAAGCTAAAAAGGGTTGACCCATGTCAATACTTGGATGTAAGACCACCTTGTGAAAACTAAGGTTGCTGCTGTAAGATGTGTTAGGAAGGCCTGAAGGGGGTGCTGACCCTGTAGTCTGTGTGGGTCCTAATGTCCCAGTATAGTGATGGGATCACTATACTGTAAAAAGGCAAAACTTTTCAGATGAAACATTAAACAAAGGTACTGACTCTCTGTGGTCATTAAAAATCCTAGGACACTTCTCATAATAGAGTAGGGATGTAACCCTGATGTCCTGGCTAAATTCCCCCATTGGTCCTCATCAATTATTGCTTCCATGAATTGGCTCTATAACTCTACTATCTCCTCTTCACCAGTTGCTGCTGTCTGTGTGGTGAACGTAATGCCACACTAAGGCTGCCGTCGCATCATCCAGGTGGTGGTTGAGGAGAACCATCTGGTCACTATGTAAAGCGCTTTGAGTTTAGTGTCAGAAAATGGTGCGAGTTGGAGGCAGGGCTATGTTTGTTCATTAAAATGCAGATGGGGGTATATTTGAAAACTGTTTGAAAACAATGTTTACTTATGCAAATAAATTTTGGGCTGCAGAAATTACACACTTCAGCTTTAAGCCACCCTTTAGTTAGCTATGCTACAAGTACCTAACCTAAAGGTAGTAAGTAAATTGAAAATTCTGACATCATTTACAATCATACTATCAGACTATAATCCAGTAGTGTTTATCTTGCATATAAAGAATGAGGATCAAATTTAGGGTGAAAATATCAAATTTAACATAAATTTACACAAATTACAAAAGAACATAAAATGTAGGGATGTCCCAATAAAAATATTTGAAAATGAGCACCGGTACCGATAAATCCTTTTCGGTACTCACTGACAGAGATACCTGTTTTTTTTTTTTTTTTTTTTCTAAATTCCATATCAACAGTTTATTTACATTTATCAGCAAAATTGCTTCAAAATAAATGTATAAGTTAAAACTTAAATCAGTTAAAAATAGAACAATTCATTTGCAGAATTATGTTTTGGTCAAATAAAGTGCTGCACATCAGAGCATTGCTTAAATATAATACAATTAATATTGATTAATTGATAGTTATTATTATAATTATTAGAAGTAGTACTACAGAGAATATTACATTATTTATATTAACTATACTGTAGTGACACTGTACATTTATGCCATACTTTTTTCCCTTTAAATTGAGTTTTTATTTTGAAGTGAAGCCCTTTCCATTTCTTTGTGTTTTTGACAGAGCTTCTCACTTCCGGATAAGCAGGTTGATTTCACTGATGTTTAAAATCATATTTTGGAGTCGACTAGTCTAAAAAGAAACCAACCTTCAGAAAGCAGTTAAAAAATGTGTGTTTATGCATTCCATTTAAAATACTTTAATCTATTCCAAATCTGACGCTAAATTCCGCTGAAAAGGGGCATTTATCTGAGACATGCTCACCTTGCATTATCATCATTGTACATTATAACATGACACACATTCACCTTTAGCGAATACAGGTTTATTTATTGAAAACACTTAAATGAATAGTGCAGGAAAAATAGCGAAATCCATAGCTAAACCATTTCTAAACAGAATACACCAAGTAAAGGTTACTTCATATATCAAAACAGTCAGGATATTGTTGAAAATAATTAACAGGTAGACTAAGCCAAATCTATGAGAGAAAAACATGGGCTGAAAAGTTGCGCATATTTCACAACGTACAGTTGTGCATTAGCCATTGATCTAATATGACAGCTGTTCTGTAAAAAACATTAACCAATAACAGATGCAATGTAAAAAAAATAGCTATGTGATAGAAATATAGGCCTATGATATAGACTATAATAAACCTAATGTATTCTAAACATGACATGCACACAGAATAAGAGATAGTTTAACCCGTTACGCAGTCGGCACCTCGTTGAAAATAACCTTAATCAGCAGATTTAAAAAATGCCATTCCTTGCTTAAAACAGTAATTTTCTAGGGTATTTACTCATTAGTATAATTTGAAACAATTATGAAATTTTCCAAAATGTAAATTTTTTTATTTACACGTCGACATGGTATGGTGAAAGATGGGACTTAACTCACCTGAGGCGGCTATCCTGCTCTTGAAAAAGCCAGCTCGGCAGGAAAATAACTTGCAGTACAAGCACGCACAGATTTAAAGAAGACTCAATGAGATAACATCCAACTTTTTTTAAGCCAACGTTTCGGAAATCCGCTTCTCGCACCACCAGAGAAGTGATTTCATAGCTTTCTGAGTTTTCTTGTCAAGCGAGATGACATTTTCCTACGCGTGCCACAAGTGAGAGAGGGAAGAAGCATGCGCAGCCTGAGGTGAAATGAAACATTGCAAACGCTCCAGATATCCTCTTTTTTTTTTTTTTTTTATAATAATTGTATTATTCATTATATTCAAAATGTGTAACATTAATATGACAATAATTTAAGTCCAGCCTCTGTAAAAATATAAAGCCAAATGTAAATGTGTAAAAATGTCAATTGTAATGGGGAAAAATATTTACCGACTCGTAAGTTCAGTGTCTAGCAGCATCAGAACCGTTTAGTCGACTAGTCTCGCACATCCTTAGTTGCTACATAACCCAATGTGATTATTAATCCACAAAAGGTTGCTATGTAATTAAACAAATATGTTATCTGTAAATTAGTGCTCTGCTCACTGTCATCTGCTACAAACGGAGTGTGGAATACTCATGATAGTGTATGAGCCAAGGAGATCTAAAAGTTTGGCACAACACTGGCTCAACACATTCACTTTGAAGAGCGCAGCACTTGCAAACTATATAGTTATTACATGAAATCGCAGCCTTGCGGTTTAATAATCACACACGGACATAACATGATTTTAAAGGAATGTGAGGCACTTAAAATGGAAGTGAATGGGGGCCAGTTTTGAACATTAAAATACTCACTGTTTAAAAAGTATAGCCACAAAACAATAATCAACATTGTGGTAATCAACATTATGCCACAAATGCTGTCAATTGTGCTCAACTTGTATTGAACCCGGAACATTCCTTTGACTTGTGCACTGAATGTTGACTGAATTACATTTTTACGTCACATAGTATATATTTTTGGTATCGGAACATTTTTGTGAGCACGAGTACAAGTACATGGGTGCTGTATTGGACATCCATAATAAATGTACACTAAATGCAACTGATAAAACTGAAAAGCACTCTAATTTCGGTACAGTACCTGCATTGAAAACATAGTAATTAACAATAAACAGACTAGTTTACTACAAAAAGAATTAAAATGTTGCACAGGTACCTTTGGGAACACCAATGAGTGGTGACTAGAATGAGTCGGAGAACACTTTCAGTCACTCCCCAATACTGCTTAAAAATGATGCTCTAAGCGGATGTTTTTTTTAACCAAATTGCAAAAATCACATAAGTAAAAACATCATCTGCTTTGAGTTTAATTAAGGAATAATATCTTACAAGATTGTCTCGACTGGTGTAGTGCACCATCCATCCCTCTTTGACCATGGTGGAGCTTCTCCTCTTGGTATGTTTGATGGATTGGACCACACGCATCAGTGGGATATTGGTGCTGGTGGATGGACTAAAAGGAGACAACAGAAGCCTAATGTGGATCAGTGGTTAGGCATTTTCAGCATTTTGAGTAAAGAAGAAAAACTTCAATTTGGATATCTTGGTAAGTAGTTTTTCTGGATGTGGACACCCGTTAAGCTGATGTTACTTTATTATTTAAAGGATGTTTTGAGTACCTGATGGTTTTCACAGGTTCTTCATCTTTCTCACGGTCCATAAAGGGCGAGTCCATAAAAAAGATCTTGTCTTCTGGTGTGGTGGGTTCCTCAGAGTCATCCAGCCCTCGACTGCTGTCACTGTTCACATCACTGCTGTCAACTTCCATTGTGGTATCAGAGTCTGGACCTGGACTGGCTGGCTCTGAAACAACATACAGTTTGTGTTTGAACATGTAGGTAATGATGTCAAACACTTTGGTACAAAGTCGGTAAAAAAATGTTTTGCATTTGCACACATACTCTGAAAAGTACTCATGGATGCAGATGTGCGAATGCACTTCTTGATCAAAATGCCCATCTTGGCGACACATTAACATCAACATAGTTCATTATCTCTATTTAAATGTACACAGGAGTGACACAATTATTAAAATTAATTAAAATAATTCTTAATTACTGAGTTTAATTGAATAGACACTTAATTGCTTAATTAATTGAGAAGGGCATTAAGGATACACGAGTATAGGATATATTTATCCTATTAAGCCTATATGTACATATGCATTGCATATGGTTTTCTTCAGATTCGAGGACTTTTATGTCCCAGGTGTTGATTTTTATTAAAAACAAACAGATTATATTTTTCCCTCTTTTTGTTGTATTAAAGATTCATTAAAACTGTGAAACCTTTTAACAAGTCTTCATAATTTTTTTAAATACATTTCAAATACCTTTTATGTTTAGAATTTACTGTTTTAGCCTTGTCCCAAACCAAGACTTTCAATAGTAATCTACGAAAATACATGATAAAAAGAGTAAGGCTGGGAAATTAAACGCATTAATGTCTGCGATTAATAGATGACTGTTTAACAGGTTTAAAAAAAAATCCACGTAATTAATGCAGTATCCGTTTTTTTCACTTCCAGAAACATCACCAATATTTTTTCCAAAATTGTCATATATAAATTGCCAGGAGGTACACGTTCGACTCGACTGCACATCCTAGCACAGAAACTGATAGTGTGGAGCAGTACACACTTATTCATTACCAGCAACACCTGTCCCGAACACACCAAACATGGGAGCGGATTTACTGTATGGAGGCTTCACCCACCTGTGGTGAGCAAGCAGCCATATCTCTTTGCATTGCCCGAAAACATTCACTCACTGTCATCTGAGCCACTGTCAAAAGCAAAACTGCACGAGAGAGACCTAGTGTGTGCACGATAGAGACTGAGTGGCAGCCAGAGGATTATAGTTTTGGGGTTTAAACTTCAGCAAATTAAACTTCAACATTCCATTTGTTTTATATCTGTGCATATATTGTGCCTTAATATGCAATTGGCAATGTACACTTACGTTTCTCTTGGCAACAAAGTTTAATATGAATTGAATCTGCCCATTCGATTGTATTATTAATTAAGTCAGAAGATTTTGTCCAGCTTTTAATTACAGCATTCCACTGATTTTATGGCATGTACAGTGTATCCGGAAAGTATTCACAGCACTTCACTTTTTCTACATTTAGTTATGTTACAGCCTTATTGTATTGTATTGTAAAATGTATTAAATTCATTATTTTCCTCAAAATTCTAAAACAATACCCCATAATGACAACCTGAAAGAAGTTTGTTTGAAATCTATGCAAATTTATAAAAATAAAAAAAAACAATAAAAATAAAATAAAAACATGTACATAAATATTCACAGCTTGTGCTCAATATTTTGTTGAAGCACCTTTGGCACCAATTACAGCCTCAAGTCTTTTTGTGTATGATGCTACAAACTTGGCACACCTATTTTTGAGCAACTTCTCCCATTCTTCTTTACAGGACCTCTCAAGCTCCATCAGGTTGGATGGGGAGTGTCGGTGCACAGCCATTTTTAGATCTCTCCAGAGATGTTCAATCAGGTTCAAGTCTAGGCTCTGGCTGGGCCACTCAAGGACATTCACAGAGTTGTCCTGTAGCCACTCCTTTGTTATCTTGGCTGTGTGCTTAGGGTCATTGTCCTGTTGGAAGATGAACCTTCACCCCAGTCTGAGGTCCAGAGTGCTCTGGAGCAGGTTTTCATCAAGGATGTCTCTGTACATTGATGAATTCATCTTTCCCTCGATCCTGAGTAGTTTCCCAGTTCCTGCCGCAGAAAAACATCCCGACAGCATGATGCTGCCACCACCATGCTTCACTGTAGGGATTGTTTCTCATAGTCTGAGAGTTCTTCAGGTGCCTTTTGGCAAACTCCAGCTGGGCTGTCATGTGTCTTTTACTGAGGAGTGGCTTCCATCTGGCCACAATACCATACAGGCCTGATTGGTGGAGTGCTGCAGAGATGGTTGTTCTTCTGGAAGGTTCTCCTCTCTCCACAGAGAAACACTGGAGCTCTGTCAGAGTGACCAACGGGTTCTTGGTCACCTCCCTGACTAAGGCCTTTCTCCCCTGATTGCTCAGTTTGGCCGGGCGGCCAGCTCTAGGAAGAATCCTGGTGGTTCCAAACTGCTTCCATTTACGGATGATGGAGGCCACTGTGCGCATTGTGACCTTCAATGCTGCAGAATTGCCTTGATACAATCCTGTCTTGGAGGTCTACAGACAATTCCTTGGACTTCATGGCTTGGTTTGTGCTCTGACATGCACTGTTAACTGTGGGACCTTATATAGACAGGTGTGTGCCTTTCCAAATCATGTCCAATCAACTGAATTTACCACAGGTGGACTCCAATCAAGTTGTAGAAACATCTCAATAGCATTCTGAGAAAATATTGTTCTCATCACAATTGTACAGAGCGGTTATCTGAGTTACCATAGACTTTGTCAGTTCAAACCAGTCTGGCCAATTTCTGTTGACCTCTCTCATCAACAAAGCATTTGCATCTGCAGAACTGCCAATCACTAGATGTTTTTGTTTTTGGCACCATTCGGAGTAAATTATAGAGACTGTTGTGTGTGAAAATCCCAGGAGATCATCAGTTACAGATATACTCAAACCAGCCCATCTGGCACCAACAATCATGCCACAGTGTAGTCCAAATCACTGAGATCACATTTTTACCCCATTCTGATGGTTGATGTGAACATTAACTGAAGCTCCTGACCCATATCTGAATTATTTTATTCACTGCTCTGCTGCCACACGATTGGCTGATTAGATAATTGCATGATGTCACTGATTGTTGGTGTAGTCTCTATAATTTACTCTGCATGGTGCCAAAAACAAAAAACATCCAGTGAGGGGCAGTTCTGTGGATAGAAATGTCTTGTTGATGAGAGAGGTCAACAGAAATTGGTCAGACTGGTAACTTAGATATGTTAGTAATGCTATTCTGAGATGCAGGTTGGCACTGTTTTGGTGGCACAAGGGGACCTACACAATATTACGCAGGTGGTTTTAATGGTGTGGCTGAATTTTGTAAATCTCCTGTGACACATGTACACACAATGCTGGATAATGTTAGGTGACAAATAAAATGTTTTAACGAGACTTTACATTTTAGGAAACTAAAAAAACACCCATATTACATATGTTCAGTATTATGTTTCGCTGTAGTATCTAACAAGAAATGTGAATTATCACTGGTATAGGTATCAACTAAATGTTAATTTCACTGCTCCTTTTTTACTTTGATGTGACTGAAAAACATGACTGTACCTCCATTGAAGACTCCAAGACAATCTTTTGGTACCTTTGAAGCACATCGCTTGTGGCAATTGAACTTGCAATCTAAGGTGAAGAAAAAACCATCATGATCATTAGTTATTTTTCCTACATTAGTATCATTACTTATTATTTGACAACAAGTATTTTCTTTAATGAATGAAGGCAGAATGATACAAACCCTTGCACTGCATGCCCTGACGGAAGAGCCCTTTGAGCAGCCGTTTGCAGTACTGGCATATGGTGGGACGCGTGTACGTGTGAATGACAAAGGTGTGCGGCACCTTCACTCGGCCCAGCACCATCTTCTCCATCCAGATTGGCCGGCCACTCCATGACGGTATCCGCTTACTTGGCTCCTGATGGGGGCGCTGCTGCAATGAGTTAGGGGAACATAACACATTTGCATGCAAGAGGAATCTCAAACACATAAAGCCTGTCTTCTGAATAGCATATTAACATACTACTTGTACTATGTCTGCAGTATGAAATTTGTATAGCGTGCATAATAGGCAATTTTTTATTTTTTGTATGCATGGTCTAGCATGACCAAGTACATTTACCAAATGTGCATTATAAAGCATATAGTTCCAGTTCTGGATGCTGACTGGTCAAATTCAGTGCACTAGCCATATTAAAATACACTGTGTAGAAACAGCTATAACATGAAACACCTGTTCACCTAGCTACTGTATATATTAGTACAGGGAAGAAATATTGATTTTCCAATGTATCGCAATCTTCATTTTAACATCCTGATATTGATTCTTAAATCCCAAGGCTGATCTTTTACTCTATGTGCAACTCTCTACAATGTGAGTAAATCACTCCCAAATAAGACCAAATGGCACTAAAAATGTCTGTGATTAGCCACTGGCTGGTAAATGTTCAGATTTCCCTCACCAGTGATTGAGTAATATAGTGGTGAATTTGTTCAGCATCCTTTCACTGTGTGTTGAGAGTTAAAGTTTGCTTGGCTTGTTTCATGTAAGTGCCCAAAGAGGAGAAAAAGCTCAAATGTGACCAAAATATTGAAAAACAATGTACCTAGTTAGAAGGTCACCTGTACAATAAACAGCATTAGATGTGAGAGAATTTCTTTCAAATGCAAGCAAAATGGACATTATAACTGAAATATAACCATTTGAATAGATATATGGAATCTAAACGAAATCGAAACGAGAGCTTGTGAATCGGAATCGAAATCTGTATCAATACCAGCCCTAGAGGCCAAGTAAACTAAACGTTACTTACTCAAGTAATTATTTATGTAAGTACTTTTACTTATTTTTTTGGCTACTCTACCCACCTGTGATTTTGACCCGTATTGAAAACCATTCAAAATTCTTAATGAGTCTATAATGGCACTAAAGTCAATTTGTGTTACAGGGGTTTAGGAAGGTGTCCTAATAATTATTTTTTCCAAATATACAAACAAATAAATTATTTTGATAGTCTTGACAAAGTAGCCATGTTTGGTTCCAGTACCAAAAACTATAAGGTAAAAAAGGGTCAAAAATACAGTTACCTTAAGACAATTGGAAGATTAATTCTATTTAAAAATATAATCAAAAATAATATAATATTTTACTACTGGGTTTACAGTTTCATGAGATCTGAAATACTGCCAGCTGAGTTATACTAATTTCTGTCATATTTTACAGTGTACTCACGTTGAACATGCTAGCTCCAAAACACTTCCGATATTTATTGGAAATAATATCAATGCATATTTACTAAAATTCTTACATTTTAAACCATACAGCTGAATTAAGTGGTTGATGCAATGTCTAACCTATCGGTCTTTGATTACGCATCCTGTTATTTACTCATACATAAAAAGAACATCATAGTAAAAAAAACTAAATTATTCAGAAAATATCTTTAATGTAAAAGTCAACAGAAACAATTCCTGTCTGCACAGGTTGGACAGATGACCCCTCACCTCTTCCAGGCCCAAGTAAGCATCAGTTGGTGTGGCACGAGGAACAGACAGCGAGGGGCCAGGCAGAGACACATTGGAGAGACGTCTTTTCCTTACACCACTACAGTTGTTAGGGATCTTAAAGGCACATCGCTTATGATAGTTCAGTCCACAACCTGCAAATCCACAAAGACAGCTTTAGTGATCAGGAGTCAGGATCAGAGTTTGGCCAAGGGTTTAAAGGTAAGAATTGTGTATATGGTTTAAACACACAAGGCTAATTTGATCTTCAGCCTTTTACCCTTAAAGTCCAGCAGAGGGCCCCCCTCTCTTTTTAGACATTTTTAGATGTATTGATAATGAAGCATGTGTAGATTCTCCTGAGAACTGATTGGAGAGTTTTGTATGTAAAATTCCAGCTGTTTCCAAAGCATGTTTACAGTTCAAAAGCGTAAAAGTGTTTTAGAATTCCTCTGCATATGAACTGCTTTTGTGGCTTTTAACAACTGGAGCCCATGATCTTTATACAGCTTTTGAATGTCACTTTCAGTGCTTGGCAAAAGCACCCTGGGTTCCATTCAAACAGCCCTTGATTTCAACTTCAAAGCTGGACTGACATATCGCACACTGCACGACACAGCACGCTGTTCAATGAAACTCAGAATACTTTAAACCAGATTCAGAGTGGTTAAAACTTCAATCACAGCACTTTAAATAATCTGTGCCCGACTAAATCAGAGTCTGTCAAATCAAACTCAGGGTTATTTAAACCAGACTCAGTAATAATATGTTGAGCTACATTCAGAGGACTGGGTCACACTCATTAAGAATACTTTTAACCAGTCTGAGAGCATCTACAACCAGGCTGAATCAAAACATGTTAAACTAAACCTGGAGTACTATAAACCAGGGGTTTCCAAACTGGGGTCCATCCAGGGACCCCCAGATGTGCCAAAAGGGGGTGTTAGGGGGTCCATGGAAAAAAATCTAAAATAATAATACTAGTTGGAAATCATTACATTAATAATTATTATTTTACTCTATTGAAACCCATAGTTGCAACTGTAAGAAATAAAAAAATTAAAAAAATCTGCATTTACTTTAGGATTGTGATGAAAAATATGTTTTGAAACTTTAGCTGACACCTTTAGATTGATGACTGGGGGTTAAGGCCATATTCTCAGTAAATCTGCTTTGGAACAATAGTATTGATTGTGAACATGCTCTAAAAATGCATTGAACCTTTAATGAAAAAAAATATTTTCAGATTGTTCTTCTATTCTATTCTATTTGCAAAATGTATATTTCCTATTGACACACTAATGCTGAAGATATATATATAACCATCTTAAGATCAATGTTTTTGTGAAACATTTTACGTGCCTAACACTTTTGCACTGTAGTGTATATGCATTAATTGCTATTAATTCAATAAATAAGTCAGAATATCATGTAGTTAATTAGGTTAAAATTTGTAATCTACTGACAGCCCTAATTTTAACGTTAGTAAATAGTAGTTAAAGACAACTAATATAAAGTGGGAGCTATTATGGACATTATTTGTAATAATTTTGGAATAGACAACTGAAAACCCACATCCAACGACCACTAATTTTTATAGACTATTAGAAGAATACATCCCTTTATGGTGTTTCTCTGTGTCTCAGGAACATGCTGAATGCAGTGTTTCTGAGTCAAAACAAAGTCACTTTCAAGGCAATCTTGGGAAAGTTCCCAGACAGCTAATTTCTATGGATAAAAGTGGCATAAAAGTACAGCTACTATCTATTTGAATGAGGAAAGACTAAAATCTCCATAATGTTTGGCCAATATTACAATCAAATAACATTTCAAATCAGTATTAAAATCTGACAACACTGGTATTATAAATTGTGCTTTTTTTTTTAAAACAGATCCTTTTAGTTTGTTGTGAACAACCATGTTCTTGATGATGTGCATTTCAATTCTTACATTTACATTTATGCATTTGGCAGACGCTTTTATCCAAAGCGACTTACAGTGCACTTATTATAGGGACAATCCCCCGGAGCAACCTGGAGTTAAGTGTCTTGCTCAAGGACACAATGGTGGTGGCCGTGGGGATCGAAACAGTGACCTTCTGATTAACAGTTATGTGCTTTAGCCCACTACGCCACCACCACTCTATTCTTTTACAACTGAATACAATTATTGTGTGTACAGTGTGTTTTACCTTCACATTTAAGGCCCTGTCGTACAAGTCCCCATAGCATCTCACCACAGTAGTCACAGAAGGTTGGTGCCTTGTAGGAATGGACGTAAAGCGCATGAGGTCGGATCTGGAAATCTTCCACTGTAGCTAGAGCTGCAATTAGAATGCAACTTAAAGGACAACTTGTGTAGAGAATGGATGACAAAACAAAATACTGAAGAAAATCATAAAAAGAAAAAAAAAAGAACAAAATAAATGCAACGCATTAGTTAACATTACATAAACATAAATGTATTATTAATTCAAGCAATCATCATTTCATAATTTTTTTAACAATAACCAATGAAACTACTCATTTTATACACTTTTCAACAACAGTTAGACCTGCATTTCAGCCAGCAGACCATGGGAGTTTGATCTACTGAAGGCCAAACCATAGCGGAACTACACAGGGGTGTCCTTTAGTTCGATTCAAGATAAGCCATTCACTGGCATGACTCATATTATAGTGTCTTTTGAATCAGCCCTAATATAATTTGAACAGTGGAGTATGATCTCATCTGGATGATTCATGATGTATAAAATCAGAAGTTGACTAAACAGTTTGAATATGAGTTAAGTTACTTCATGCGTGCAACAAGAATGAACAGTTTGTGGTTTCACACTAATACTCGACAAGCTGACTTGTGTCTTCTAGCTCTAAGTTTATATGCTAAAAGTATCATTGTTTTTAAATGGAGTCTTAATGTTTATTCTGGTATGAACAACATTTGCATTTTCTTGCGAGTTGCTTTGGTCAGAGAGCATCTACCAATAACACAAAATGCACTGCTAAAACGAAAGTAGAAGGCCAGGAAACGTTTTGTGCATGGCAAACAATGTGTTACCTACTGTTTCTGATAAAATCACACTCACTGGTAGAAAGAAACATTCTTGAAAATTACAATATTTTTCCCAATCCCACTTTTTTTACATAAGAGCAAACACTGAGTAAGGTCAGCATGACACCCACAAATCCATAAAGCGTGTAATATCAATCTAATAAAGCACCAAATTAACTTCCTAGTGAACATTCCCACGAATCTGACGGGACGTGAGGGAGGATATCTGACACCCTATTGGTTCAGCAGTCTGGGACGGATGATGAAGAACATAGTCTTGTAGAGACCAGAGTGATGTAATTCAAATTGACCGTGAAAGTTTATAGTTACCCTGACAAAGACAACAAACAAAGAAATATGACCAAAAATCCACCATCGTCCTTGATTTTCTAGAAACCACACCTGAGATAACGGTGGGATTTCCAACAAAGTAGCACGATAAGATTGTTGGCAAATATAAAAATGGATGACTGGTTTTTGTCAGTGTAAATCTTGATGTGCTAAGGTTCTTTTTAGTGTGTGTAGCAAAAATGCACTTTTTCTTTAGGGTTGGGAAATGTAAGCAATTAACAATGTTGGCTGCTATTTGGATTCCACTGAATGATTCTGGTTCCTTAATTATTTTACTAATTTTGAGGAGGGAAAAGGACAATGTTTGGAAATGACATTTGACCAGTAGCTCTAACAGATTTGCTAACAGTTAGACCTTAGTAAAAAGATGCTATTCATTGTAGGCTAGAGGCTTCTGCTTGGCCTTGATGTCAAGGGCTCAACATTAATGCTTGTCTGCTTATCCAGGATGATTTTTGATGGGGCAAGTAAAAAAATGGTGTCAATAATGTAAATAATGATAAAATAAACAGCTATATTAGTGAGATAGATAGGTTAGCAGTGGCTTAGAAAAACAAAGCCTTGCTTGACCAATCATAATTTGATTCAACATTACTTACCTCAGGCAGCGAGCCACATAATTAATTTTCTAATTAGCTAGTGATCTAGTAATAGCTTTGTACTGTTTGACTGAGAGGTGGCTAATGTGGAGGATACATGTCTGAAAGTTCAAATAAATTTCAAAATTTTGACAAAATGCCCGTCTTGGTGAGGTATTCATGTAAACACAGTGAGTTATGTTTAAACTAAATGTGTACAGTGGGGGGAAAGAAGATTTGTGTCAAAATGTCAGACTCGAAGTATAAATTAAACCTACCAGACCTGCCGCTGTCCAGTGAGTTAATATTAATCAAACAAACAACCATAACAAGAAAATGAGAAAACCACTCACTGCTCTTGGCTGGATCACTTTAAAATGTATTCATGTATTATAATCATACAATGAAGACCAGTTGTAATGTATGTTTTATTTCATTCAATGCTTAATTTAAAAATGTATACTGCTTTTAAAAACTTTTAAAGCTGTTAAAAAGTTCTGTTTTCTTAATTTATATTTTTTGTTCTATTGTTTTGAATTGGTTTCTATTCATTACTTTTAATTGTTTATTGTTATTTTATTACTGACTGTTTACTAATCCATTCATTATTAAAAAATTCATTTGTATTTTTATGTGTTGTAGTATTGAAGCTGGTATCGAAAATTAGGGCTGCACAATATATCGAAAAATTATCGTTATCGCGGTAATAGTATATGCGATATCCATATCGCAGAGAGTTGCAATAAATACATTTTTTTTTATGTGCCAAGCATGTGTGCGTTGCATGCATAAGTTGTTTATCCAAATTTGACCAATCAGATGGGGTCTTATACCCGCCTCACCAGTGGCTAGTGGCACAGAACCTAGTAGTGGCTCGGAGCAGAGAGGGTGGAAAATAAAAACTAATGGAAGGAGTTGAGACAAGCGAGCCGGAAAATGACAACAGCGACGAACTTGTGGCTAAAAAGAACAGTACGTCTGAAATATGGCAATATTTTGGCTTCAAGAGAGATGACGTGTACCAAATGCAAATACAGTGTAAGTCGTGCCGAAAAGTTGTGGCCACGTCGAGAGGAAATACAACAAATCTCCACAGTCATCTGGAACGCAACCACAGGGAGAATATAACGACTTAAAAAGTAAGCTCAAAACTGCCAACGAAATGCCATGTAAGGTTAACAATAGCAGAGTCTCACAGACAACCATAAATAAAAGTTTTGAAAGTGTAACTCCTTATAAAAAAACATCGAAACGCCACAGGGATTTAACAGAATCTATCACACGCTTTTTAGCTAAAGACATGATGCCTGTTAACACTGTGAGCAGAGAAGGCTTTGTGAGTCCAATTAACAAATTGGACCGGAGATATCAGCTTCCATCGAGAAATTATTTTTCTCAAGTCGCAATTCCACAGATGTACGACACATGCGTCAAGACAGTGAGCTCCGAGCTGTTTGACTGAGAGGTGGCTAATGTGGAGGTAGTGGCCAAGTCGACTTCTACGCTAACACCACTGACCTGTGGTCCAGTCGTACAACTGAGCCCTACATGAGCTTTACCGTTCACTTTCTTACTCAAGACTTTGAATTAAAAGCACGTTGTATATTTCCCCGAATCACACACCAGTGAAAACATAGCCCATGGACTGCGGGAAGTTTTAGCCAGCTGGAACTTAAAAGAAGAGAATCAAGTGTCCATTACATTGTAAGACAAGTGGGAAGTTGCGTGCACCGTGTGCTATCCTGGCACATATGTTTCGGTGTCAAATGGGGGTGCCACAGATCTCAAAGCTCACATGGACACCGAAAAACATAAAAAAGCTTTGCGAGGTGAGAGTAGTTCAACAAAGTTGACGGAGTTCTTTGTGAGACCCGGGAAATCTGAGGATGCTGTGAATGCAGCAGAGGGTGCATTGTCATTTCATACAGTGAAACACCCTATAGAAAATCATAACATTTCACTACCGACTACTGAAACTTATATACACTGTATATATTGTTACTTGAGCATGTAACTATTAGTTAAATTTCTTTTTTTCCCTCCGGACCAGTAACTTTTCTACTCGGACAAGAGAATAACCAATTGTCTTGTCTGAAAGACAAGCACATGACAATGCTTGAGGCCCGAAGTCATATTTTACATGGCTGGCGTCATTTTAAGGTGCTTCTGTAAGACGTTCGGCTCACGTGGTCTTCAGGACTTGTACCCTGGACCTAGATGGGGCTCGAACAAGCTTATAAATTAAGTTGGTTATGTAACTAAAAAATTCAAATGCATCACCTTACAAGTCACGCGCAATAGTAAAAGTGTTCAGATGTCATAAGATAGCATTGTATGAGGAACAGAGCGAAAAGTATTGATGAACAGATGTGTTTATGAATAATCTTTCAGTTTAACTCTTGATTTGTGTGAACACAAAAAATTATCATTGTTTTTATAGTGCCTCTAGTGTTTATTTCACCAGAAAACTGTAGGAATATGTAAAACCTGTCATGTAAAAATAAATCAGCAAAAATATAAGTTTAGTAACATGACTCAAAAGGCACTTTTCAACCATCGGGGCTGAACGGTTCTGAGCACAATGAGTATAAGTTCCAGAGTAATTTCCACTACAGCACAGATTGGTACGGTTCGATTAAAAACATTCTCAGCCCGGAATTCTCGGCACTCGACACTTACACCCTGCCAACACCGGACGTGAGAGGCCTCTCACGTCGCATTGCATGAAAAGCAACAGAACCCATTATAATCAATAATGCTGTCTACACTGGAAGGATCCATTGCGGCGCATCATGTCGAGCTGACAGTAAACAGGTGTCCCGTTCTATTTTGCTCTGCGCGTGCTGGTGCTACTACAGCCAACAACACATATAAACAGTTTAGAACGTTTGTGTCGACACGTCCAGTGTAGATGTCGACAAGAGACCTGTGTTAGCTAACCATACTCAGGAAAGAGAACTATTCTGAAGGAACACCTGTGGTGACTTGGTGACTCACAGTTCTAATCCGGATTTCACAGCACAGTGAAATAAGGTAACAAAAAAATAAAAAAAAAATAAAACTGTACCCATGCCAATGAGCCCGGATCGCCATGGAACAGAACGGTTCCGCTTCAAGAACCGTTCTGCCAGATGGTGGAAAAGAGACAAATGAGACCAGGTTGGTAGCAGCATACAGTATATTCCATGGTAAGTATGTTTATTATGCTTCTACGAGGGTAAAGTTTAAGGTGGTTCTGATGGAAACATTGCATATTTTATTACACCATTCCATCTGCATAGATGAAAGAATGCAGATGTTCCAGAACCAAAAGTCATGACCAAATACTGGTTTCTAGCACTTTTTTTTGGTTCTGAATAAGAACGGTTTCTTGATTTTCTGGCCTTCATTTTGTACTCATCCATACCTTTAATTTCAATCTGCATCTTTTTACAATGATCCATCTGCAGTTTACTTGTTCTCTCCTTATAGAAATAAAGAAGGCTATATTTTGAGGTTTGTTTTTACCACAGTCGTGGAGAAAACACATTCTGTGATGTTAGGACATAACCCAAATGAACAACAAATCTTAAACTTGATCAAATCAAAGCGGATCGAGAAAGAGATAGTGAAATAGAGAAAAGAGTGCATTCCTTCTTGAACATCAAAGAGTAAAGTGGAACATTCAAGCAGGCAGTGAATCACATGGCAGGCAGCAGTCCAGAGCACTGGAGCACAGGCTCATAATGAGCCATTCATGAAGACACTACATACATTATGATAAATGAAGACCAGCATCTCAAAACTCATCTATTACGCTTCAGGCAGTGGATCAAAACATGGTTAATAAACTCTAGTAACAGCCTAGGGGGAATCTCCTAACGCCAAGTCAAATGAAAGTGTTGTGAAATAAAAGCGAAACGGAGTAATGCATAATACTTCTACTCTTTTGGAACTACTTTAAAGCCATCCTCAATCCAAAAGTCAACACATTTTGGGAGTAACTAAAATAAAGACAGCATTATCACGGTCAGTCTAGTTCTGATTTTTCCACTGACATCTAGCACACATCGGATCTTGTTGCATGCAAAATGCATCTGGAGAGAGCCATCCATTCATTCCCATTTATCTCAATGGCAGTTGCTCACTCGGCTGGTGCATGCCCCTTGAAGGACACTACGGGAAGAGGACATTATTCGAAAGGCCGCTCCAAATGAAACTAGGCAACTGAATTCCTTCAAGAAGGGCGCTTTCACAAAGCGGTTAGCATGTCACACTAACCTAGCAAAGACTGCAGATTTTGTCCTTTGACATAAAAAAATATTTTAAAACTTCTGAAATTGGTCTCAGACAGCAAAAACGTACGGTGTGCGGTGGGTTTAAGACAACAGATCCTGTCTACACACTATCTCCGGTAAAAGCACACAGTGATGTACGTCTTTGTTTGCGAGCTCTCCACAGCCCCCCGTTTCTTCTCAGCAGAAGCACGACCATCACCTACTGCAACAAAAACAAGCTCTTGCCTTAGAGCTCAGCGCCAACAAAAAGCTGCTCTCTCCTGCTCACAGCGCGAGTGTTTTCTTTCAAATGTTTTATTAGCACAACCGATGGATGCAGGGAAAATAAAAGACTAGATGATAATCAGGGTCAGTGTGTGAAAGCGCATTTGTTTTTTTCAAAACTAATCTGTTCAGGTATGTTCTTAAAGAATACAATGTTTTAGCACAACTGTCTAACACAGAGGTTCTCAACTTTAAACAACCTAGTCTCATAGTCTAATTCATAAAAGCTGACCGAAGATGGCAGTGTGACAGAGAGAGAGATTTACGTACAGCTGCAGCCATGAAAGCCAGCAATACATTTAGCTAACGTTGACAGAGTCATAAAAAATCCATATGAGCTGGTTTATAATTTGCAAACAATAAAAACATTGCAAACGTATGCATTAACTGATCTTCAAGTTCCTTGGTGTCCACATCACTGAGGCACTCACATGGTCCATCCACACCGAAGCCATTGTGAAGAAGGCCCACCAGCTCCTCTTGTTCCTGAGATGGCTGAGGAAGTTTGGAATGAACCACCACATCCTCATACAGTTCTACACCAGCACTGTATAGAGCATCCTGACTGGCTGCATCACCGCCTGGTGCGGCAACAGCACCGCCCTGAAACGCAAAGCCCTGCAAAGGGTGGTGCGAACTGCCAGAAACATCATCGGAGTGAGATTCCCTTCCTCCAGGACATATATACCAGTGTGTGAAAAAAGCTCTGAGGATCATCAGAGACTCCAGCCACCGAGCCATGGGCTGCTTTCACTGCTACCATCAGGCAGGCGGTATCGTAGCATCAGGACCCGCACCAGCCGACTTCACGACAGGTTCTTCCCCCAAGCAATCAGACTTCTGAACTCATGATCGCTCACGATCAATACACATCATCACTGCACTTTATTAATCTTACACTGGACTGTCATAAATTATATTCTCTCTTAACAACACACTGACAACTGACTATCAACTGACAGCCTGAATGTCAATACAACACAATACAACCTACTGTATATTTTATATATACTATTTTTATTGTATACTATGTATTCTATATTGTGTGTATTGCATACTGTACATTGTATATTATTAATTGTATAGTGTGTTGTGTGTAAGTATGTGTACATTTGATATGTAAATTGTGTTGTGTAAATCTGATGTTTATTGTAAATTGGTATATGTCTCATCACTGTCATGACTGCTATGTTGCTCGGAACTGCACACAAGACTTTCACCCTCTGTTGCGCTTGTGTATATGTTGGTGTAATATCTCTCTTTATATTTTTCTCACACAATATAAAAGGGCCTTAATATATAAAATATATAGCTACCTTTATATTCTAGGAAGGGGGTCTGTCTCACAAGGGGAATATTTAAAACACCTGCTTTATGATGATGCATTCAATTCTCACAGGCACAAAGGTGTGCATGGCCAAATACGGAATAGTTATGTGACTTTCGCATTCCTTTTCTTTCTTGCTATCATTCAAAATAACTTGAAAACAGTTCTCACAATAAATAGTTAACATCCACATTATTTATTAGAATTATATTGAATAAAAAATTTACATTTCAAAATAAAAAATAACTGCTTCATTTTCTTTGGTGGATAGATGAACTTTGGGGGACAATTACAATAAGCATATTCAGAATTATATATTTTTTACAAAGAGTTCCTTGGTCCTAACAATTTGTTAACATTCATGAATAATAATCTGAGCACTGGGAGACGCTTGGGTTTAACACGGAACTGACTTGGAATTAGTCATGCATATTGTGTTGATTTCCAGTGTGTGACATTTGAATGTGTGTGTTTGCAACTGAGTGAGGAGGAAGTGAGTTGCAGGTGTGCTGTACAGCTCCCCTGTGAACACACCACCGACAGGAAGATCAATTCACATAGAGCAGACCTGCACAGGATGTAAACCATTCGGACTGGGAACAAAGATGAGCTGAAACCCTCAGTGGGGGGCTTACTCCAGTAAAAATCAGCAGAACTAGATAGTTTAGCTTTTTACATATTTACTTCACAGATATATCTGAAAACATCTTCAAAAATAACTTGAAAATGTCAAGACTAGATCTTGTGAAACACTGTTCAATCATTATCAAATTGTAACAGGGGTTTAAAATGGGCAAGGTGGAGGCGTGAACCGGACGAACCATCAAAATATAATGTTTAATGAAAACTTAAAAAGACAAACATAAATTCACACGGCAGCTTTATCCCTTTCCTTGGCTGATTAGCCCGATTGGGGGCTGGCCGTGCGCACTCCTCGTCACACAAATAAACAGAACCCTTGAGCCAACTCTGATTGACCACAAATCTTTCAACACATGGTTCTGTACATTCAACATAAGGTAAAATTAGAAAATTAATAATGATAGGTGGCCTTAGGTGAACTGACCTGCTGGTGTTAACAGACATTTGAAGTGCCATTTGAAAAGAACCACCTGAGGTCCACATTGACTAGATTAACGTAGACCCCTCCATCTGGCACACAGATGCCGCAACTGACTACAACCAAATCATGAAGTAACTTTCTTTTTGCCCACTTTCTTATTGGCCTGGGCTTAAGAAGTATATCTCAAGATTATTTTGCAATAGATATTTCAGAAAATTCTTATATAATGAGTTCCAGGCCAACCAAACCAAACAGCTCTGATGAATCACAAGATCATGACATTTTATTTGAAGATTTAAAATTACACTAGTGTACTTCTGAGGTAACTTGTGGCTTCTACAGGATATACTAGACAATCTCAGAGATCATGGTATGTATGTCATGAATTATTTAGAGCCTAAATTATCTCTAAAATTCAAGTTCGCCATGTCTTTTTCTGAAGTGCTGCTTGATACAATGTGACATAAAAACAATACTGTAGCATTCATTTGTACACTACTAGCTTGTTCACTAATGACACAAATAGCTTCTACTAGGAAAGCTACACTATTTCGAAAACAGCTGGTCTGCTGTCATATTGCTGAAAAATCACACCAGGCCTCAAAATCATGTTACGATAACTATATTTTCAGTTTAATGAGTTTTGCGTGCCTCGTTCCACGTATCGCTGCAGTTTTCTGATGAAATAAACATTACAGGCACAACAACCAGTTTTATTAATTTCTCTCAAAACACAAGAAAAAAGGCAGATTAGCATTTCATAAACACTTATTTTTTGCTCACTTATTTTAATCTCATTACATCAAAACACTTTTACTTTAGTGCATTATTTTAAAGATGACACATTTTGATGCTTGTTTTAAATACTACATTTACAAGCTTGCTGAAGCAGTACTAAGTTGTGTGGTGGTGCAACTGAAAGAACGTCTCGGGTTACATGTGTAACCCTTGTTCCCTGAAAAAAGCGGAACAAGATGCTGCGCTGCTAAGCGCTACGGGGAACAACTCTAATTGTGACCGAGCTGAATATTGTGTGCAACAAGTCAATGAACATTGACCGGAATTTATAGCCTCGGCTGATGTAATCATTAGACGCACCTGCGGCCAGGCTATAAATGGATACGTCACCAGGTGTCATCAGATACTTCTTTTTGAATAGCAGTCCTGGGACGTCCCAGTGCGGCAAAGCAGCGCAGCATCTCATTCCGCTTTTTTCAGGGAACAAGGGTTACACATGTAACCCGAGACGTTCCCTTTACAAAAAGCTTCACTATGATGCTGCGCTGCTAAGCACTACGGGAAACGCAATACCCACGCCGCTGCACCTGGGGCTGTCCGGTCCCCTACGGTTGTGCAGTGTACTCACAAAAACGCGAGAGGTCTCAGACATGAGCTTGAGATGTCGACTCAAGGGCATAAAAGCCCGGAGTAGCATAAACATCCAAACCATTACAATTTGATGAATGTGTGCGGAGAGGACCAGCCTGCCGCATCAAAAACTTGTTTAGGCATGGGCTGAAATGTCGACTCAAGGGCATAAGAGCCCGGAGTAGCAAAGCATCTAACCCATAAAGTTCGATAAATGTGTGCAAAGAGAACCCTATCGCAACACAAACTTGTCATAAAAACTGATGAATGTGTGCGGAGAGGACCAGCCTGCGCTCATCACAAACTTGTTTAGGCATGGGCTGAGATGTCGACTCAAGCAAGTGTCTGGAGTAGCAAAGCATCTAACCCATAAAGTTCGATGAATGTGTGCGAAGAGAACCCTATCGCAACACAAACTTGTCATAAAAACTGATGAATGTGAACGGAGAGGACCAGCCTGCCGCATCACAAACTTGTGCAGACATGAGCTTGAGATGTCGACTCAAGGGCATAAGAGCCCGGAGTGGCAGAACATCCAAACTATATAAATCTAATGAATGTGTGCGGAAAGGACAACCTGCCGCATCACAAACTTGCTGCAAATGGAGACCTCTAGACAAGGTTTTAGAGGAGGAGAGCCCTCTGGTACAGTGCGCCCTGAAACATACTGGCGAAGCTTGACCGCGCGCCTCGTAGGCCCGGGCAATAATGAGGATGCCTCTTTGAGGGCACCCCGCCTACCAAGCTGTGGCAAACCGCAGTGGCCACATAGAACCTGGCACTGGCGAGGCAAGCTGACAGTTCTTTCTACAGAAAATCCAGAACTGAAGCAAACTGGCAGTTAGCTGGTTCTGTAATAAGAACTTTAGTAGAAGGAAACACATGCAGGCGCATTTGCGTTACTACATTCAGCCCCTTCCGAGGGGGACTGGGGACTCGGGGAGAAGTAGAGGAGACATTGCGCTATCAACAGAGGCGAAGAGGTCCTCTTCTGCCCTGTAAAATCTACCCAGATCAGTTCCAAGTGTAGGGAGCCCTAGCACTTGAAATGGTCTCGATAACCTCAAGAGAAAACCCTGTGAACCTCATTTGGTACCCTTAGGGGCCAGACATGAAAGGTTTCACAATTCGGGCCAAGGATGAGAAGGTCCTCCCTGTTTGGAATCGCCCAAGGCGAGCCGTCGAGGAGAGGAATTAACTCCGAGAAACATATCCTGTTCGGCCAGCGCAGCGCCATTAATAGGAGGCAAGACCCTTGCTGGTGAACATTGCCAAGACTCCCGGGAGCAGAGAAACCGGGGAAAGAAACACATACAGACACATTCTGGGTCATGTATGTGTCTTAACGTCCAGACCCAAGGGGGCTGGGTGATTTCAGGGAGAAGTAGAGGAGACATTGTGCTATTCATAGAGGCGAAGAGGTCCTCTTCTGCCCTAAGATCTCACCCAAACTTGTTCCAAGTGGAAAAAGCCCGGCATTTAAAAAGGTCTCGATAACCTCTGGAGAGAGCCCTGTGTCCCTCAGTTGGTACCCTTAGAGGCCAAACATGAAAGATTCCACAATTCGGGGCAGGGATGAAATATTGCCCTGTGCCTGAGATAGAAGATCCTTCCTGTTCGGAATCGCCCAAGGCGAGCCGTCGAGGGAAGAGATTAGCTCCGAGAACCAAGCCCTGTTCGGCCAGCGCGGTGCTATCAGTAAGAGGCAAAAACCCTTGCTGGCGAACTCTGGGCAACTACTACCTTAGGGTGGAGTTCTTAACTCCCCCGTTGGTACTTTCTGTCTGGACCGTAAATCTGCTCCCATATACGGGCATCCAGGGATATAACTGACCTGAGTGACAGGAGCTTGCCCTGGGCCCTAAGGAGAATCTGACGTGTCAGAAATACAGCTGACAAGAACGTGGGTCTCCTTGATGATTTATGAAAGAGGCTACCGCTGTATTGTCCACCCGCACCAAGACATGGCAGCCTCAGGAGGAGGTATTTCAGGGCCAGAAATACAGCCATCAACCCGAGACAGTGACTGTGACAACCGAGCTGACGACCCTCCTATCCCCTTAAGCTGGACGACCACTTAAGGCCGCTACCCCGCCCGTCAGGGAGGCGTCTGTCGTTAGCAGCCTGCGACAACAAGACGCACCTAGAGTGGGACCCAAGGCAGAAAACCGTGGTCTGAACCACACAGAAAGGGAACGAAGCCTGAGGTGCGTATCCTTTTTATCCTAGGGGTTTTGGCCCTTGGAAGAAATCCCCTGGCTTTTGGCCACAACAAAAACGGTCTCATGAGCAGAAGGTCCAGAGGGATCACCGTGGACGCAGTCGCCCTGAAACCTGGAAATCATTGATACTGATAACAGTGCAACCTTGACCTAGCCTGACTTTGCTCAGGGTGATCTGACTGGACTCAATCCTAGTGGGAGACAGTTGTGCCCGCATTGTGATTGAACTCCACACGATGCCTCGATAGACAGTGTTCTGAGTGGGAGAGAGGACGCTTTTCTTGGCGTTGAGCCTCATACCCAGAGAAACAGATGAACTAAGACGATGTCCCTGTGCTGAACTGCCAGTTCCTGGAACTGCGCTAGGATCAGCCAGTCGTCTACATAATTCAGAATGCAGATGCCCCGGAGTCACATGGAGCCAAAGCTACATCATGCATTGTGAAAAGGGTTAGGCCGAGTGAAAGAACCTGACCCTGGAAGACTTCGCCCCCGGAAGCGAACCTCAGGAACTTTCCATGTTGTGGCAGAACTTCTAAATGAAGTATAGAAGTGCGTCATAAGATTGATGGTGACCAGCCAAACGAGTTGTAGGGCTTGAGACACGACCGTTCCTGACAGGCATCATCTTGGACTTGAACACCCACGGGCAGTGGGTGCCAGACACCACCCCTCACCCTCCATGGGAAACGGGAAGTATTTAGTGTAATAAACTAACTCTCTCTCTGGAAGGGGAACACATACCATGGCCCCTTTAACCAGGAGATTGAGTTTTTTTTTTTTTTTTTTACATAAAAAAGAAATCCGGTTTACGGTATTGAGAACACGCCATTGAAACACGGAAAAGCGGCGAGTGAATTAAATCCTGACGCCCTTATAAGACCCACAGAAAGAATATATCTGGCAGAAGTTTCCACGCTGCCAGGCTCTCTGAGAAGGGTATTATATTTTAACACTTCCTGTTGAGGGGTTGTCGAGTGTCTCGCGTCCTGAATAAAATGCAGGAACAGCGAAAACACCCAATTTTGACGGAAGCCTCTGCAACCCGAAACACCAAGAGGTGGCAGGAATGGAGGGGGTACCGGGAGGGGTGAAGTGAAGCAAGCGCCCCGTCCCGAGGGGAGCTACCCCCTAATCTAGGCGCAAGACCGTCAGGGTTTTCTCTTACTAGAAATTATAGTCCTGAGGTCTTGCTTTGGGGGTTGGCGAGGGCGGCGACACTGTCCCCAATCCCTGGGAGGAGGAGCACGACTCACCACGTTTTGCTTTTGAGCCTCCCTTCAGTCAGGACCGAGGCGGGTCTGAGGCTTGCTCGTCAAGCGCAGAACCCACACTCAGGTCGTCCATGAGGTCAGCCTGGTAGGCCTGTAAAACAGCATAGTGTGCAGAGCAGCACCAGCCTGACCTGCTGCTTGATAAGCCCTTCCCACTAAAGTGGAGGTTGTCCTACAAGGCTTTGAGGGGAGAGAGGGCTTCTTAAGTGACGATGCCGAGCCCGGCGGGAGATAGCCCGCAAGCGTCTCTTCGACCGGCGGCATCACTGAATACCCCCGTGCCTCAGCACCCACGATAGTCGAATATAATGACGTTGAGGGTATGTGAACACGGGAAAAAAAAATTCTTTTATTTATTTATTTTTTTTAGGGGTTCTCCATGAGCGAAAAAGCTCTTCATGGAGGTTATCAAAGAAGGGAAGAGACTCATGAGGCGTTCCCTTTCTTAAACTGGAAGATAAAAATCTATCCCCTAATTTGGAGGGTTTGGGGTCTCTTTTTCGCATGGCCAGTCCAATCTGGCAACCACACGAGTAACAACATCGAGCAATTCCTAGATTTTTTATCGCGGACGGAAAGCTCGGAGGCGGGAAGAGAATCGTGATCCTCCTCATGATCCGAACGCGCTTCGAGATCACGTGAAGAGTGAGAGAAAGGGGTCAACCCGTCTCTTGCTCCTCCGCCAAATCCATGCAAGAGCCCCACGAACGATCTTTTTTTTTTTTTCGTGAGTGCTGACTCCCGGAAGCAAGCGAGGCGAGCACGAAGCTCTTTGCCTGTTAAAGCAAACTGCAGTGCTCGCAGCCCTGCTACGCGAGCAGCGTGCTCTTACCCTCAAACAAACAGAGCAAAACTAAGCAGTGTTTCAGTCTGTCAGTCATTCTTTTTTCGTCTACTTTTTATATATACATATACATGTATACATATATATACATATATATACATATAGATAGATATATATACATATGTACATATACATGTACATATATATATATATATATATATCTATATATATATATATATATATATATATATATATATATATATATATAATATTTTCTAAACAGAAGAGAAAAATATTCACTACACACTGTCTAACCAATTCTAACTCCTAACAGAGGAAAGAAAGTTTTGACAGGGTTTTGTAAAACACACAGAAACAGAATCGCTCTGAAAAAACAGTTTCTGACGACACCTGGTGACGTATCCATTTATAGCCTGGCCGCAGGTGCGTCTAATGATTACATCAGCCGAGGCTATAAATTCCGGTCAATTTTCACTGACGTGTTGCACACAATATTCAGCTCGGTCACAATTAGAGATGTTCCCCGTAGCGCTTAGCAGCGCAGCATCATAGTGAAGCTTTTTGTAAAGGGAACATTAGACTCTGAACGTGGTAGACCCTGGTTTCAACACCAGCACAGCACAGTAAACGCATAAGCCGAAAGTGTAATTAGAAATGCCACAAAATGAAGTGGTTGTTCCTCTATTGTGTTTTTTTTAATCTCATATTTTCTTTTATGACACTATCGATTAAGTTTAGGTGTGGGGTTTAGGGTAAGGATGTCTGTTTTGATTACCTCACATTTGCTTTTATGACACTATATTTTGCTTACATATGAAAAATTAAATCTCTCCCAGCTAATGCTGTTTATTATACAGGGGACCTTCTAACTAGGTAGATTACGAAAATATGAATTTTACTAATAATATTTTTTTTTTCCGTTTTTCTTTCTTTTGGTCACATTTTGACTTTTTTCAAAAATTATAATCCATGTATTCAATAAATAAATAAAATATAATATTTCATTTCAATTTTTTATTTAATTTAACATAATTTAAACTATTTACATTGATTTGTTGCACACATGCTAAAGCTGATACTGTCTCTTTAAGAAAAACTTAATTTCTGTAGAGAGCATCTATAAATGAGCGTATTTGAACGAAAAATACCTGAATGGCTTTACATAATCTCTGCTATGCATTATTTGAATTAAATGATATTTTTTTGTTTTGTTTTTGGTCAACAACTTCCTGTAGAGCACAAAAAGCGTATTGAAAGAGACATAATTCAATGACAGAAGGGTGGCATGGATCTCGTCTTTGGACATGCATTACACTGGACAACTTTTATTCCCAACACACAGTGATAGGATATCGCTGCTGAATACTTCACCACTATACAGTACTACACAATTACTGGTGAGTGACATATAAACATTTACCAGCCAGTTGCCAAATATATACCTTTTAGTCGCATAGTACGAAATTTGGTTGCAAGGTGAGTGATTTCCTCACATTGTAATGGAGGGTTGCGAATTGACAAAAGATTGATCTTGGGATTTAAGAATTGAAATCAAGATCATTCAAATGAAGATCGCGATGCATCAAAAAACCTACCCCTACTTTTGTTAAGATTTTTGTTAAAGGTTTAGGGTAGGGAGGTAGGTTTTGTTCATTTACAACCCCAATTCCGAAAAAGTTGGGACTGTTATGAAAAATGCTAATAAAAACAAAATTATATTCACTTTCATTTTTCTAAAACTTTTTGAAATGTAGACTCTTCAGACCAAAAAAAACACAGTTCCACTGTACTACTTTCCATCTAAGATGAGACCGAGCCCAGAGCATATAATGTGTATTTCTTGTGCTTTCAATAAATCAAAGGGTGAATATAATTTACAAATCACTCCTGTTTGTTTTAATCCGCATTTTTCCAACTGTCCCAACTTTTTCGGAATTGGGTTTGTAAAACTCCTTAGAGCATTAACCTTAAAAACATAATCTTTATGAGAGTACATCTAACTTGCTTTTAGTGGCCCTTTAGCAGACATTTCACCATGAAAGTGAAATTTGTAATAAACCATGTAATTTCTTTTTGCAAAATTGTTGTCACAGTTACATAATTTTCATGAGATCAGGCTGGAAAAAGATTCAATACAAGTTAAGTTCAATCGATAGCATTTTTGTCATAATGTCGATTACCACAAAAATTTTATTTACTCATCCCCCTTTTCTTTAAAAAAAAAAGCAAAACTCTTGGTTCCAGCAAGGCACTTACAATGGATGTGAATGTTGCCTATTTTTGAATGTTAAAATGCTCACTTTTTCAAAAGTATAGCCACAAGACATAAAGGATGAGTGTAAAAATTATTTGTGAGATAAAACCACTTACTAACCTTTTCTGTGTATATAGCCAATTTTACGACTTCGCTACCATGACGATGTAATCTCAGCAAACCCTAAAATGACTAAAAATTTAAGAAACTTTACAGCTCCAATAATGCACAAGTTTTAACGTAAGTGCTTTTATAAAATTATAAGCTTCACATTTCTGCTTTCAACCCTCCAATAATTGGCACTCACTCACTTTCATCATCCCAACTGAATTCCATTGTAAGTGCCTCACTGTAAACTCGATTTTTGTGTTTTGTAAATGAAAGGAGGAACATTATGAAATAGATTTTTGGTGGAAATCAACATTATGACACAAATTTTGTCGATTAAGCTTAACTAGTTTAAGTAAGTTGATTCACAACTGGCTACTTGTAAATAGTTACCCTCAGCAGTGATTATCATATCATCATACTGTCTGATAGTATACTTAATGCATGAGTTTGTTTAGAAGTAGGATGATAGTGGTGATGATTATTATTTAAAATAGTTAAGAGTCATGTTTTGAAGTGGTAGTTTCCCAATACTCACACAGCATTGTCTGTTAGTTAAACCAAAGCTATTACAACTCACCAGAAAGGACGACCTCAATCAGATCTCCCTCATGAATATCCTCTGCACACATTAACCGCTGGAGGATGTTGTCCGAGTTCAGATCATGGCGGAAGAGCAAGATCTTATCATACAAGCCAAAGAATCCACATTCTGGGAACTGAGAAGAGGAGGATGGGATATGTCATTAATATCAGCACAGATCTCAACTCAAAAACAGACAATCAAATCAAGCATTAAATATAGGAAGCCATACTGAGAACTTCTGAGAACATTTGCATACAGGTATTTTTTAAGGGGGATTTTTTAATGAGATTCCTCACATTAAATCAAATGTGCTATACAGTTGTGATATAATGTACAGTTAATCTTTAATTTCTGCTCAAGAGCCAAAGATAACTAGACAAAAGGAAGACACAGTGTGCAACATCCAGGGCCTGTTTTTCAGCCATGGCTACCCTCTAAGGAGATTACTAAAGCTGGGAGGCATGCGGTGCAGAGCGCCTGGAATATTAGCCTTGCTTAGGGAAGGTCTGAAAAACATCTGTTGAAATGAAGCCCACAGTGATGAGTCACACTACTGTTCTCCACTTCTTCCACCACAGTCCTTCTCCATGCGGAAGAACTGCCAAATACTAAAAGAAAATTGCTTGTGTGCTTTGCCAGAAAGAGGTCTCATTAACTTTGCTTTCATGATTTTTCAAACTTTTTTCTCTTTCCTTCACATTTTAATGTTTCTATTTACACTAGTCTACCAGATAAAAAATTGGACAAACTTGGCTGAATAAGTTTGCCATTTCGATGCCTATGTAAGAGTGCAGCAAACACCAAACCTGAGCAAACTTGTGTATTCAGTGGCAAATGCTTAATAAGTGTTATTAGAAGAAATTATGATGTTACACAGTGGTAAACACTTGACTGTTAGAACATTTTTAGAGCATGTTGCAATCACCTGATTTGAAATAAATATATATATATATAATTTTTTTTTTTTAAATATGTACAAGGTAAAACATCAAATGTGTTGTAGTGCTTTTACTATAGAACAGGGAGACTAAAATCTACAAATCACTCAAATTTAATAATAATCAATACAAATTAATAATAATAATTACAGTTGTGGCAAATTGACATGACAATTATTTAGTCTAGCAATTAGCATGTACTTACAAATAGAACTGTATATTCTGCTTTTTTTATTACATTTTTTAAAATGTTTTTTGAGCACTAGATTTCTTCACCAAGCTGTATTTTTTTCCATTGCTAACTGTTGAGGACACGTTTCCTGAAGCCTTTGACGGCAAGCCGAAATGAAATATTGGATATAAAAAATGAGGGGGTGAAAGATGATGCAAAGGAAAAGAGGGGGAGAGAGAAATGGATGGATGGGTGAGGATCAAAGCTGGTCCTTGATGAAGGATATTGATGGGGTGGGGGGAGGGGGGGTGCGTCTCCCAGCCAGCTAACAGCTCTGGAAAGCCCATCTGTCACAGCTGTTTCCCGGCACACAATGCAACTGAAACAATACTACCCAAAATGCCAGGGCCAGTAAAACTCATGGGCACGGGTGTGCAAACCATTCACACAACCTCAAACAGACAAGAGTAAAATCAGCAGAATCTTGACAGCCAGGCACATGCTTTATGAATAACTTTATGAAGTGCAGATTCATTGTTAGTGCAAATGCCATAAAAAGCATAAATAAATGTATATAAACTTATTGAAGGATTCAAGGGCACAACTGCTTACCATTTATTGGTTGGTATGCAACAATAAGTAGGCCTATGGCACACTTGGACACAGCTTGTTTGTGAGTTTGGGGTATGACTATATGTTCATTCAACCAATTGAAGAGGGGGGTATTATTTATTACTAAAGGCTTTTAAGGACATAAATCTATGATTCTTGTGCCTTCTTTGTGTGCCGCCCATATGAAATAGAGGTCTGCTACCCTCTATCGGGTCGTGTACGTTTTTCAAGTAAAACTTTGATTTTGGGTCAGGTTTGGGTTTGTAATTAATTAAATGTTTTAATTATGATTATAAATATTTAGTATATATATATATATATACACACACACACACACACACACACACACACCGATCAGCCACAATATTAAAACCACCTGCCTAATATGGTGTAGGTCCCCCTCATAACACCAAAACAGTGCCAACCTGCAAGTTCATCCATACAAACAATAATACACAAGTATAAACCCCATGGGACTACGCAGCCATCATACCGCTCAGGAAGATGTATTCTGTCTCCTAGGGATGAATACAGTATGGTACAAAAACAGCAAATCAATCCCAGAACAACAGAAAGGACCTTGTGAAGATGCTGGAGGAAACAGGTAGAAAAGTATATATATCCACAGTAAAATGAGACCTATATCGGCATAACCTGAAAGGCTGCTCAGCAAGGAAGAAGCCACTGCTCCAAAACTGCCATAAAAAACAGACTACAGTTTCCAAGTGTATATGGGGATAAAGACCTTACATTTTGGAGAAATGTCCTCTGGTCGGATGAAATTTTGAACTGTTTTGCTATAATAACCATTGTTATGTTTGGAGGAAAAAGGATGAGGCTTGCAAGCCGAAGAACACCATCCCAACTGTGAAGCATGGGGGTAGCAGCATCATGCTGTGGGGGTCCTTTGCTGCATTAGGGACTGGTGCACTTCACAAAATAGATGGAAACATGAGGAAGGAAATTTATGTGGATATATTGAAGCAACATCTCAAGACATCAGCCAGGAAGTTAAAGCTTGGTTGCAAATGGGTCTTCCAAATGGACAATGACCCCAAGCATACCTCCAATGTTGCAAAATGGCTTAAGGACAACAAAATCATGGTATTGGAGTTGCCATCACAAAGCCCTGACCCCAATCTGATTTGTGGGCAGAACTGAAAAAGTGTGTACAAGCAAGGAGGCCTAAAAACATGACTCAATTATGTATTTATCTTTATGAAAACTTCTGACCCACTGGGTATGTGCTGAAAGAAATAAAAGCTGAATATATATAATTCTCTCTACTATTATTCTGACATTTAACAATCTTAAAATAAAGTATTGATCCTTACTGACCTATGACCGGGAAAGTTTTATACAATTAATATCAGGTGTATGTAAACTTCTGACTTCAACTATATATATACACACACACACACACACACACACACACACACACACACACACACTGGCAGCCAAACGTTTGGAATAATGTACAGCTTTTGCTGTTTTGAAAGGAAATTGGTACTTTTATTCACCAAAGTGGGGCATTCAACTGATCACAAAGTATAGTCAATCCATCCACCATCAATATTTGAAAAAAGTCATTTTTTATCAAATCTAGACAGGCCCTATTTCCAGTAGCCATCCCTCCAAAACCTTATCCTTGAGTAATCATGCTAAATTGCTAATTTGGTACTACAAAATCACTTGCCATTATATCAAACACCGCTGAAAGCTATTTGGTTCGTTAAATGAAGCTTAACATCGTCTTTGTGTTTGTTTTTGAGTTGCCACATTATGCAATAGACTGGCATGTCTTAAGGTCAATATCAGGTCAAAAATGGCAAAAAGGAAACAGCTTTCTTTAGAAGCTCATTGGTCAATCATTGCTTTAAGGAATGAAGGCTATACAATGCTTGAAATTGCCCCCCAAAAACTGAAAATTTCATACAAAGATGTACACTACAGTCTTCAATGTCTAAGAACAACTGGCGCTAACAAGGACAGAAAGAGATGTGGATGGCCAGATGTACAACTAAACAAGAGGATAAGTGCATCAGAGTCTCTAGTTTGAGAAACTGATGCCTCACATGTCCTCAGCTGTACTGAATTCAACCCGCTCAATACTAGTTTAATATACAACAATAAAGAGAAGACTCAGAGTTGGAGGCCTTATGGGAAGAATTGCAAAGAAAAAGCCACTTTTGAAACAGAAAAACAAAAAGAAAACGTTAGTGGACAATGTAACATAGACATTGGACAGCAGATAATTGGAAAAGAGTGTTATGGATCTTAACCCCAATGAGATTTTGTGGGATCAGCTAGACTGTAAGGTGCGTGAGAAGCGCCCGACAAGACAGCCACATCTATGGCAAGTGCTACAGGAAGTGTGGGTTGAAATGTCACCAGAGTATCTGGACAAACTGACAGCTAGAATGCCAAGGATCTGCAAAGCTGTCATTGCTGCACATGGAGGACTTTTTGATGAGAACTCTTTGAAGTAGTTCACATAGTAAATGTTTTTAAAATTGTAATAGTAATTGTTTACGTTATTAATGTCCTGACTACAAGTTGTGATCAGCAGAATGCCACTTTGGTGAATAAAAGTACCATAACAGCAAAATCTGTACATTATTCCAAACATTTGGTCGTCAGTGTATATATAGATTTATATATACACACACTGTGTAATATATATATATATATATATATATATATATATATATATATATATATATATATATATATATATATACACATATATATATACACACACACACACTCACCTAAAGGATTATTATCATAAATGCAATTATCTAAATCAACCAATCACATGGCAGTTGCTTCAATGCATTTAGGGGTGTGGTCCTGGTCAAGACAATCTCCTGAACTCCAAACTGAATGTCAGAATGGGAAAGAAAGGTGATTTAAGCAATTTTGAGCGTGGCATGGTTGTTGGTGCCAGACGGGCCGGTCTGAGTATTTCACAATCTGCTCAGTTACTGGGATTTTCACGCACAACCATTTCTAGGGTTTACAAAGAATGGTGTGAAAAGGGAAAAACATCCAGTATGTGCGCAGTCCTGTGGGCTGAAAATGCCTTGTTGATGCTAGAGGTCAGAGGAGAATGGGCCGACTGATTCAAGCTGATAGAAGAGCAACTTTGCCTGAAATAACCACTCGTTACAACCGAGGTATGCAGCAAAGCATTTGTGAAGCCACAACACGCACAACCTTGAGGCGGATGGGCTACAACAGCAGAAGACCCCACCGGGTACCACTCATCTCCACTACAAATAGGAAAAATTTAGGCTACAATTTGCAAGAGCTCACCAAAATTGGACAGTTGAAGACTGGAAAAATGTTGCCTGGTCTGATGAGTCTCGATTTCTGTTGAGACATTCAGATGGTAGAGTCAGAATTTGGCGTAAACAGAATGAGAACATGGATCCATCATGCCTTGTTACCACTGTGCAGGCTGGTGGTGGTGGTGTAATGGTGTGGGGGATGTTTTCTTGGCACACTTTAGGCCCCTTAGTGCCAATTGGGCATCGTTTAAATGCCACGGCCTACCTGAGCATTGTTTCTGTCCATGTCCATCCCTTTATGGCCACCATGTACCCATCCTCTGATGGCTACTTCCAGCAGGATAATGCACCATGTCACAAAGCTTGAATCATTTCAAATTGGTTTCTTGAACATGACAATGAGTTCACTGTACTAAAATGGCCCCCACAGTCACCAGATCTCAACCCAATAGAGCATCTTTGGGATGTGGTGGAACGGGAGCTTCGTGCCCTGGATGTGCATCCCACAAATCTCCATCAACTGCAAGATGCTATCCTATCAATATGGGCCAACATTTCTAAAGAATGCTTTCAGCACCTTGTTGAATCAATGCCACGTAGAATTAAGGCAGTTCTGAAGGCGAAAGGGGGTCAAACACAGTATTAGTATGGTGTTCCTAATAATCCTTTAGGTGAGTGTATATTCCTTTCCTGGCAAACAGTAGTGGGGAGATGGGGAACAATGTTTTGTGTCTCCAACAGAGCCTTTTTTGGATCAGACCCGGAGGGAACCACGGGCACTGGCTCGAAACAGAGCGAGGGCCAACCGGCTGTGATGTACTCCATTTGGGCATAATCTGTCTCAAAGTCTCGTGGCTGCTGATGAATCTTGACATAACACTCAGCAACTTTATTCACAGAGCTGCTAAAGAGGCCGGCTGGAGACACTGGCGCATCCAACAGAGTGGCTTTTTCCTTTATACTAATTTCTGTGAGGGTCAGCCATATATGTCGATCCAGAACTAACCCCATGGACTTGCTGATGGCCTACGCAGTGATTTTCATGGTATGCAGTGTTAAGTCTGTAGCCGTGCGGAGCTCTTTGAATGTCTCTCGATCGAAGCCGTGCTTGTCCATTTGCCTGAGGATCTTGGATTGAAATACCTTGAGCACGCCATTGCGTGGAGTGCTAATCCAGCTTGTCCTGCTGCTGAGTAAGCTTTTCACACCAGTGCGGACCTTTGTTGACACGGTTTGGAAGGATGTATGGTGCGTGATTTCCACCCCCTGTTACTCACTAGGTGTGCCGCTACCGCCTCCTCCACTGGGGATAATTGGGCATAACCATTTTCATTCCCATGATCCACATTAGAGAGGATGGCATTACTGCACGAGCGTGCAGAGAAGGGTGCATGCCAGGACTTAAGATAGTTCGTTATGAACTTAGGGGAAGAATGGGGCACATTTGCGGGACGCTACCTTTTGATTGCGTCCGGACTGCAGGAACCATTCATCGAGGCAAGACTGTTCAGGTACCTCTGGGGTAGACCATTCAATGCAAAGCTCTTCGACCGGCCTTGTAAGGATGCGGAGCATCTCCCTGTCAGTGGCGCATATAAATTCCCTTCCCTCATTGGGGAGAGGGGCGGCAGCAACATCCACTCGCCTGATGCAGCGAGAGACATCGTCATTATCATCCCCAGCATCAAAACTGCTGCACGAGATGAGGCCGCCAACGCTTTCAGAAGGTTGGAGCTCGTATTGCACAGTGTATTTTAAAACCTGCACTTCGAAGAGATTTAGGGGCTCGTGGGGTGTGTGCTGCCACAAGGACCATCTTAAAATCATCCTGCTCGACTTTTCAGCCTTGCCGTGCCTCCTCGTGTATATCCTCGGGTATCACAGAAGAGGGCGAGGGAGGCTGAATCGTCCCTCAGAATGAGGGTGATTCACAAACGAAGCGTCTTGAGACTCATGCCCTCACAGTAAGTAGTCTATCTCCATGAGAGCGGACTCTGCATGGGCGTGGCCCAGACAGTAAACGCAGCTCTCATGCTGATCTGATGGCAGAATGTGCCTCTCGCACAAGGAACACTTACGGAAGGACATCTTTAAAAAGACACAAACACGTAAGTGACTCTTTTAGATATATAAATATATAAATTAATATATATTTAGATCAAACAATATACAATATGTAATATACAGTTGCTTTGTAAGGATACACAAACCCTGCCAAAGCACTGTGGGGAATCAGGAGCTGAGGCCTGGTCACCAGCGATGCATCAGCAGCGAGACGGTGTGATGTTCACCAGAGCACTGCAGGGGAGCAGAAAGTCTTCCTGCGAAGATTCCGCCCTCTGACTTGTGTACTATATGTTGACGGCAAAGGTAGAGGGCTTCTAGACAACAGATGATCGCTGTCTTGAAGGAAGAAATTCTGAGGAAATGGTGTTTGTGCACCTGTTTTTATAGCGGACAGTTTCACGGCAAAACAGATGAGGCTCAAAACACCACAGCCAATATTAGAATATTGGCATTATTGTAGAGAAGTTTCAACTAGATTGTGTAAGAATGCTCTCCCCATATGGGTTAATAAATGCAATGTCAAGAGTCGTAAGGGAAAAGTGTGTGGTTTGTAAATAAGATGCATAGATGTTTCTGTAATTCCATATACTATAGAAGTGAATTCGCCCCTAACGGAACAGAACAGCACCCACTTACTGATTTAGAAAGTGCAAACCTGGGTCCATATAATGCTCTTAACTTATGTCATAGCCCTGAAGATTTACAGTGCGCTCCTGACACGCATCCTTCCTGAGTCAGCTGTGACTGAGAGCTTTCCTCTCTGCCCAAGCCTGGACCTGGACCCTTCACTTCCTCCTGCTGGCACTGCCCACACTCTTTCCACTCCTCATGTTTCCCATTCGCTTTCATCAGCAGCTGGTGGTTGGACTAATGGCTGGGAGGAGGCTGCAGCGAGCCACACCATACCAGCAAGCTATTAGGAAGCTGTAAATGTTACCCACACAGAAACGACTAGCATGTAAAAACAGAAGAAATACAGAGGCTGTAGATGTGCTTGCTATGTTGAAAGAAAAGTTCACCGGATCATTTAATTACCCTTATGCCTTTGACAACTCGCATGACTTTATTTCTTATGCAGAACAGTGTTATACAGCATTTTAAAGGATTATATCCTTTAAAAGGATTCACTTTCTGTGAAGAACATACCCAAATTCAAGCCTTTAATTCATGGATCTCCTTCTCCATCCGCCTCAGCGATGTCACACCCGCCATTACTGTCAACCCATGTTGGTTGGTTTAATTTTCAAAATTAAAACATTTACAAATAGCAGTTTTACAGCAGTGATGTTGAATGCTCATTGGCTCTCAAGTGTCTTGTGATCATTTACAACATGCCATATTCTGCGATATATATGTTTGAATGAGATATCACAGCGCTGTTATGGACTGCATCAGGAGAATATTTACAGCAATTAATAATTTACATTTCACTCTCAACCTCACACAATGCTATTGTATGCCACCAGGGAGCACAATGGATGCAGCACATCACCCTTTGAACTACTTTTGTACTGAATTTTGCCATTTTTCTGCATACATTTTTGTGATTAAAATGTATCTGCCTGTCACGTTATATTTGCTTAAGAAATGGTTATGGTTAGATTTAGGAGTAGGTGTGGGATTAGCGGCTGTAATATATATATATATATATATATATATATATATATATATATATATATATTTGTAATGGATTTGTCAATAATTTACATTTCTAAAGCTGTAAATACGTTAAAATATTTTGGTTTTAGATGCTTTCAAACATTCACATTGTATGTATAACTTTTAGAAGGGAATCACAAGAGCAGGATCTAGGTGTGGCTAAAGAAGTTTAATAAAGAAACAAAGTGTGGTACAAATTAACATAGAAAACTCTGGAACACAGCAGAACTAAGAACTAAGGAATAAAACAAACAAACAAACAAAACATGCATGATGGGAACATATGAATGGGAGAGAAACACATAGCAACTCACAATGGTAAAACAGACATCAGGGCAATATATAAACAAAGGGATAAACGAGGTAAATGAAACACATGTGAGAATAGTGGAACAGCTGGTAGTGATCAGGGCAGTGAATTATGGGATATGTAGTGCAAGAAAGACTAGAGACAGAGGCAAAACACAAGGCAAAACAAGCGTGAATCATGACATGGCTCGTTGGCTGTCGCAGGTGTGGGCGTTGACCACGGGTGTTGGCTCGTTGGCCATGGCAGGCGTGGGCGCTGACAATTTGTTAGGTAGGATCTTCATGGCCCTTCGCACCGACATCAGTGGCAGATCGTTCAACTTCGAGACAGGGTCCGTGGGAGGCTTGGACCAAGGATTTGTGGAAGACTTGGCTGTGACATGGCGTGGAGCAGACTCACGCGTGGCTGTGACATGGCGTGGAGCAGACTCACGCGTGGCTGTGACATGCCGTGGAGCAGACTCACGCGTGGCTGTGACATGCCGTGGAGCAGACTCACGCGTGGCTGTGACATGCCGTGGAGCAGACTCACGCGTGGCTGTGACATGCCGTGGAGCAGACTCACGCGTGGCTGTGACATGCCGTGGAGCAGACTCACGCGTGGCTGTGACATGCCGTGGAGCAGACTCACACCGTGGCTGTGACATGGCGTGGAGCAGACTCACACCGTGGCTGTGACATGGCGTGGAGCAGACTCACACCGTGGCTGTGACATGCCGTGGAGCAGACTCACACCGTGGCTGTGACATGGCGTGGAGCAGACTCATGCATGGGAGGCTCGGAAGCCGGGATCAGGATTGAGAGAGGAGTACCCTCTGAATCTAGAGTTTCTAATATTAGTTTCACGTATTACTCCCACGTGTAATTTCTGGTCTCTGGTAATTCCCCCCACTGGCGAGCTCTGAGTCCAATCTGGTATATGGACTTCAGGATGGAATCATCATATTCTGTGTGGCTGTCAATGGTGGTGAAAATATTAGTTTCTAATAATTTCTAATATACTAATATTATAAGAGTGAAACTCTATAAATAGATAAATCTGCTCTGCTCAGCTGAACGAAATATGCCGCCAGATCCATATATGCGAATCACAAGAGTAGGATCTAGGTGGGGCTTAAGAATTTTAATAAAGAAACAAAGTATGTTTCAAATTAACATAGAAAGCTCTGGAACACGGCAGAACTAAGAACTTGGGAATAAAACAAACAAACAAACAAACAAACAAACAAACAAACAAACAAACAAACTATCCACGATGGGAACTCTATCCATATGAATGGGAGAGAAACAAAAAACAACTGACAAAGGTAAAACAGACATCAGGGCAATATATATACACAGGGATAAAGGAGGTAAATGAAACACAGGTGAGAACAATAAGGAACAGCTGGTAGTGATCAGGGCAGTGAATTATGGGAAATGTAGTGCAAGGGAGACTAGAGACAGAGGCAAAACACAGGGCAAAACAACAGTAAATCATGACATTACATTTAGTGTCTATCCAAGCATACAAATATGTTTGTTTAAATGTTACAAATATGAACATACAAATAGCTACGCACATACTTTTTTTGTAAAAAGCAGTCACTACCGTAGCATATACTGAGGGTTAGGCCAGGTCATGTGATGACAGGCAAGAATATGCGACTACCCAAACTCCTTCGACCCTAGTAAACTTCCTTGCAGTGTGGCTATCAGCTGTGTAGATCACTTACTTGCCACACAGGCAGGAAAAGCAAAGTTAAGCAAACACCTCGTAACACAGCTTTGTCAATCAGTTCAAACTTTTCCCATCGATAAAGTTAGCAGCATGCTTCAGGACTCTGAGAAAAGTGAGGCCTCCATTTGGTTTTCATTGTATAAACCTGCCACTATTAACATAATAGGAGGAAATCTCCATTTTTGTGAGTTAACAGTGGCTCCATTGTTGTGATTCTGTGACATCTGGGTATTTTTCTTTTGGGAGAAGTTGTTGTCATTGGTTCTAAACTTCAAGTAGAAATAAAGGATTAACTAGAAGACAAAATCGTGATTGCTTTATCTCTTTTTGTCTGATTTTCAAACACTGTTTTCTTCAAATCAAAGCTGGTTGGTTTGGTTCACTCTTATAAAGGATTTAATAAAATCCCCATGGAAGAATTCAACGTGGAAAATACACAGATAATTACAATTAGGGCTGGGAAATTTAATCCGTTACTTTCTGAAATTAATATTTTTAGTTTACTGCGTTAAAAACATAAACACAATTAATGCAGTGTCTGTTTTTCTACTAACTGAAATTATGGTGGGACAGGGTTATGGCATCTGCTGCCTGCCAGGGACAAACCCAGGCCTTTTTGTACAATAGGCAAAACTTCACCAACGTTTATCCCCACTTTCTGTGGCTAACATTGGCATATATACATTTTAAGGTACTCGCTTGACTCAGCTGCACATTATCACACAGAAGCTGATTGTGTGAAGCAGTGCACGCTTATTCAAGGCGTGTCCCAGGCATAATAAATACAGGAGCAAATTTAGTGTACGGAGAATGAAGATTCTTCATCTACAAGCGGGCGAATGATACGGGCAAGCAGCCGTATCTTTTCAAAATCGCCCGAGAGAGACCCAGACTTTAGATGAGATTTTAAACTTCAGCAAAGGGGTCAGTTTGAAAAGAGAGAGTGAGAGAGCAGGATATAGGCCAACTGCTCTGCCTCTTCACTGATAGAAAAAAAAGGGTATGGTCGGGGTCCATTTGTGATCACATAGGGCACAGCATATTTGGTTGTACGCTCATTGGGCCAAAGTTACACCTTAAGGTACTAATACGTATATGTAGATAAAGTACAAATACATTTCTGTCCATCATTGGGTCCATGAATGTATAATTTCACCCAAAAGAGGTAAAAAATACTGTGATCAAATGATTTGCCTGGTGGGGGGATGGGGTGGTTCAAGGCTGCCAACGCCAAACCCTTCAAGACCATGAAATTCACTTAACTGTCCCAAACGGATGTCTGGCAACATGATGATGGATCTCTGATCACAGAGGCTCTTCTCCTCAAGTTAAAAGAACCTTGAAGTCACTGAAGCATCACATAAATTCAAAGGTATGTTTAAATTCAAGTGTTGCTATAATTGGTATTTTGCTTGTATTTCGTGTATTTGTCCAATATTTATGTGATAGTAGGTAGTAATTTTCATTGACAGCGCTGTTGACATGTTCGTGTGCAAACCATATTGCCCTTCCGCCAAAATACTTATTTAATTATACAGGCTTGAGAAGGTCAAAATATTGTTTTCCTACTTCAGTTTAGTACAGAATAATTGACGAGAGACATTCAAATTATTGACAGTTATTGCACACCCATTATTGGTAATCGCGTTGCGCCATTACGCCTCAGGTTTGATTTCATTTTCAATAATTTGATGTTTAAGACAACCATTCCACTTATACCAAAGCTTCTACACCTCAAAAAGTTTTTTGTCATGTTTTCAACATTTAAACAATCAAGACTGTCGAACTGCTTTCTTACACTACATATTGTGCATGTTATGGTACGTGCCCACTGGCATGGAAGAAATCTGCTCAATGCCGCTCACCATGCCAAAGAGTACAGCAAGTTTGTATCACCTATGTTTGTTTTCCATCCACAAGCAATAATATCCTTTTTAATATGCGCGATTACAGTTGGAAAGATGCCAGCATTAATTCGGAATGTCCAAAGTATTAAAAAACATTGTTGATTTATTACACTTTTACTTCCCCAGCCACAGTATTGTCGCAATAAATCCAAGTATTATGACATTTATTGCCTGTAATCCTTGATCATACTTCTATATGCTTCTCTGTTTTTGTTATCATACTTGGCACCAATCTCTTGGAGCGTGTACATCTGATTCTCGAGGAGGAGAGGAGTGAAGGAGAAATTTGGGCACAATTATAAAGTCTGAAGAAATTGCAATGAGCCAATAACAGGTCTGTGTCAGGGGTGAGTGGATTGCTGTGGTATAACACATTAGCTAGCCAAGTGCACAATAAAGTTTTACAGGACATATATTTTAATCCTTGTTTTTATTTTATTTGTATAGTGCTTTTCACAACACATACAGCTTCTAATCATTGATCGCATTAATAATAGAATATGTTTGAGTGGCTGCATAATGTAAGTTCAGATGGTAAAAATTGTTTGTACATTTGAGATTGAACAAATATTTCCCTCTGCACTTTTTATTTGGCTCCAACAGGAGTTTGCCAGGGGATTGACGAGGATGCACCTTTGAGGGATGTGTAAATATTTTGCATGTACTGTATGACAAGATGCTACCTTGTTTGTTAATACCTTGTTTGTTAAAGACTGGATGAAACAAACTTTTTAATGGTGGAGAAGGGAGACAGAAGATGGAATGACTGGGGATAAAAACTCTCCAGTTTAAGTAATATCACAGATAATAGAATGTCAGTTCTCAGCTTAAGATATATGTTTGATTTCAGTGTAGCACGTGGAACAGCAGGTTAGAACTACACTGTAAAGACCAGGGGAACATGAAAATGAGAGGGGCACAGAATTTGGGCATTTAAAATGTGTTACATTGCTGAAAAGTTTTGAATAGTTTAGAAAAAAAGGAAAATTATGTCTTTTACTCAGCCTAATGTAATTTCAAACCAACATGATTCGTTTCTTTGTAACATAAAAGGTGAATTTCTTGTGGTGGGACATAAAACACATTACATTTATTCCATGTTTTCTGTAGTGATATGATCACTTTGATGAACAGAACATAATAGTTATAAAGTTGTTATTTACTATCAAATTAGCAATAAAGCACTGAAAACCTTTTTTTTAAGTCACCATCCACTTACATAATGGCCAATATACACTATGAAGATTTCAAACATTCACCTTTTGTGTTCCACAGAAGAAAAAGATATACAGTTTTGGAGCTACATAAGGGTGAGTTACCACATAATTTTCATTTTTGGGTGAACCATTTCTATAAGACTGGTGTGACCACTTTAATATCAAGCTAATGTGAATGATTAACTTTCCATTACTATAATTTTATTTAAATGTTTTCAGTTATGTGATGAAACTGACCAAATCTGTTCAACTGCCCAGTGCTTCAAGGACGGCTTCACAAGTACTGTGCATGAGCTTGCACCAAGAAAAATCATTTTGGCCAAAATATACATTGAAGAAAGTTAGGAGATGCTTGCAGAAGATCTTCCAGGTATTTCCTGTGGCATTACTGCAGATTATACAGTATGAGTAGTAAATATTGTCAAACAAAAAGTGTTTGTTTCATCAAAATTATGTAATACTGTAAGTTTTGTCAAAGCAAATTAAGTTAAGCTTGGAAAGTTGTTTTCGCAGATGTTGCATGGTTTTAATACTGTTATATCATTATGTTTTCCTCTTACAGTTTGATGCCGATACAGCATATGAAAATGGCTTTCAGCAGGAGGGTTCAAGTCCTGATCAAATGAATTGTGTGCAGGGGAATAAGGATCAAAGAGGGCAGACTACACTTCATACTTTCTTTTTTAACATTACTTTTTTCACCCTATATGAAAAATATGCTCACTTCCTATAAAGTGCTATTGCAAAGATATGAGTCAAGAATCATTCAAAGACGTCATGGGTTCCAGAAGAGACTATTCACACCGAAAAATAAAACTTGTCATATTAAACTTACCCTCATGATGTTTCAAACCTGTATGACTTTCTTTTCTTATGTGGGGACAGAAAAGGAGATATTTTTACTGAATATCACAGCCCACCCTTTCAAAGCAATGGCAGTGGATTGAGGCTCAATTTAAAGCTTAGAGGACCCAAAAGATGTCATAAAAGTAGTCCATGTGATTTGTGCATTTAATTTCAAGTCGTATGATGGCATACAATATTTTTTTTTTGTGAGAAACAACCTGAAATGAGAGAAGCTCCTTAGAAGTGGTTTGTATGTTCACGTGTTTATTTTGTTCTTTTTTTAATCTTTAAAGTGAGTTACTGTCAACTACCATTGTGTTAAAACATAGCCTGTGATGCTCATTTAAAGCTACATATATCCAACTGTATTTGATGACCAATTGTGATTCTGAGATGTTTAAAGTTTTAATTCTGGGACATTGTGAACAAAAAATGTAGGAAATGTGAAATTATTTAATCTTTTATGTTATTAATTAAATGTAATCAAACATCAAGTTGGCAGTTTTTAATATGCTTTATTGAGTACAAATTTGCCATTCATAAGGTGCAAAGTGCTTGGTCCAGGTTAGTCACCAAGGGTACATATTTGCCTCTTAAAAGGTACAAGTTGCAGGGGTATGAAAATTTACCCACGTTTAAGGGTACTGTCCATCATGGGGTTTGGCATAAACCTCATGTATCACAGCGCTTTACTTGCTTTTCAGGAGCTACTCTCATTACGGTCCACGGTGAGGCTCAGTGAGTGCTCACTAATTTGAGTGCTCAGATAATGCAATAACATTGGAAAATGAGACACACAAACATTTATATATTTGCTTAAAATGTACTTATTTGGACAGTAAAATGTGATAAGAAGTGCAAAAAAATCTAATTAAATAAATAAGAAACAGCGATCAGAAAAGTATTTAATAATCGTGACAGTCCTTGCAAGTACTGTTGCAGTGTATTGGGGAAGGGGTGTTCTCATAATAAAGAATTTTATTGGGCACAAATTTGTATACACTCTTGAGTGTAAGCCAAGTCATTATCCGGGAAGAGAAAAACCACATTTTAAATATCGACTAAAAGTTAGTTTAGTCTAAAAGGTCTAGACATTTACTAAAGCCAAAGCTGATTTTGTGGGGTCTGTGAGAGAAGTCACAGACTGTCTTCACCTACCTTCTGCATCTACCTTCTGTTTCGGATGCACCTAATATGTGCTTTAAAACATAATCATCTCAGCGTGTGAAAGTTTACAAAATGTCATGTATTCAATAATGAGTCATTTCATGACAGCACATTTCAGATTATTAGATTTGAGCTATAGAGACAGCTGGAGAACACCCAGAGGAAAGAGCTGATCATACTTTCCATCCTGCAACTGCCATGACTTAAGATGGCCAGTTACAGGAAGGATGATTTTTTTCATTTCAGTCCAAGGAATCGGTCTCAGGACTTTCCCTTTATTTATTTATTTACTTTTTATTTTCACCTAGACCTGTCTTTCCACTTGAAAGATGTCGGTCAGGTCAACCTGCCATTCACTACTGAGCTCTTCTGAACTCTTGACACTCATTCCGAAGGATCATTAACAAAAGAGGTTTCAAACTCCACAAGCTGAGAAGGATGCAGAGAATAAACACAATGCACTTAAAGCTCGATATTATATCAGTATCAATGTAGATTTTACAGAACATTCTACTCAAAAGAAATGTGAGTGGTTTTGAAATGCTGTCATGTGTTATGAATTGTGGTCTTCGGAACACTTCAGATTGCAACAACGCACAAAATCGAGCTCATGTTGCTAGAAGCACATGCGATCATACTTGCATAAAGAGAGTTTTTGACAGTTAGATTACCATCTTAGAAAAAATTGCCGCTGACCGATTTACGATTATTTGCTAATTTTCTCATTTCTTCTACAAAAGTTTATTAAAGCAATCTGATGTCTGTCAGACACCCCACCATATAGAATCTGATTTGAAGACAGACGTTCCATGAGCACTGATGGTCTGACACCATCAGCACGCCGATGCTTCACTGTATGTGTATCACTCTGCTTGTGTTCCTGCTGTTCTAAACTAAAGTGTAAGAGCAGTGCATGTGTTAAGAGTTTCTGTTTGTCTTTACATATGTTACATATTACATAGGTTAAACAGCAGATGGTGGCAAAATATTTTTTTTGTGTATAATATGAGCCAGTTAGGTGACGAGAAGTCATTCCATGTATAAATACAACAGCTCTTAGTGATCGCTTGTATTACAACTACTAAAGCTAGGAAATAGCTTTAAATGGCTTTAAACAAACAACTTCAGCATCACGACTCATCACAGCTGAGAGACACAACAGACTGATTAATTACACAATGGGTGCTGTTTAAAATGGCGGTTTCTATAGTGATCCACTCTTGCGCACTGGCTACCGCATACCCCCGCTTGGACACTATTTTTCCACTGAGAAAGTTGATCTTCTGAAAGCTGATAGCATCTCTGCTTAGGTGTGGCAACAGGTGATCGCACATGCTCCTTATCTCTCTCTCACTCACTCACACACTCACTCACACACTCAAATATCACACACACTCATTCACTCACTCACTCACACACTCACTCACACACTCACTCACACACTCACTCACACACTCACACACACACTCACACACACACTCACACACACTCACACACACACACACACACACTCCACACACACACTCACACACACACTCACACACACACTCACACACACACTCACACACGCTCTCACACACAAACATCCTTGTTTATCCAATAACTTGTTCGAAACAGCACAAGCCTGAAGTGACATTTTTGAATGACTAACAAAGGCTTGGACACATCGTTTGTTTTGAACCAGCAATGGCAGATTCTGATCCACTGTGTAAGAAATTCATGTTGGATCATAATTAATTTTTTGTACTAAGAACTTTGATTTTAGGGAAAAAATCATATTCTTGATAATTTTTGTATTAATCTTGTAAAATGTGCAACACTGAAGAAGATATTTATGTTTTTCAGAGAATGCCAGTACAGTAAGACAAAATACACATGTTAAAAATACAGAGTTTTTATAGTCAAAACAAGTGAACAAAATCTACCAGTGCTGAAGAAGTAATCCAAAGTATTTAGAATACGTTACAAATTACATTTTACAGCATGTATTCTGTAATCTGTAGTGGAACACGTTTCAAAAGTAACCCTCCCAACCCTGTCAATATTTATAGAGTTAATGCCATTAAAGGCACGTTTGGGTGTCATTCAGTTCATCTCCGAGCGTCACTGAGCCACAAAGCGGACGTCAACCAGAGGAGATGCACACTTACTTTATCTCTATGGAGTGATAAAATGAAGAAACAAAATCTCAAAGGTTTTGTTTCATGAGAAATAAGGGCTTGTGGCCATTTTTAAACAAGAGCATTAAAATGATGTGTGAAAGGGAATAAAATAGGACAGAAATATTTTACTATTGCATAATAATGTAATTTAATGTAATATAATATAAAAAAGATATATTTTATTTGTATAAAAACTAACATAAACAACAGCATTAACGTAAAATTCACACAAACACCAAAAAGAGACATTTTAAATATTTTGATTATTAAAACATTATTTTTCATGTCACTCATAGGTTTTTAAAGCTTTAAAAGGAAATCATGTATCCTTATTTTATTATTTAAATTAAATATGTAAAAAGGATTTCTTATGGTTTATGAAGCACACATGCACCTTAAAAAATGACAATTTATATGACAATTAATCGGGAAAGACTTAAAAGACATAGCCCTAACACAGACAATAAATTATCATAACCGCAATTATTTGTTTTTATCGTCAGACCAATTTAATAATAATTTTATCATGACAGCCCAACCTGTGGACTATGCATAATAATTGGAACATTGCTTTATTAAAGAATTTACAAAAAAAATAGTTGACCCAAAAATTCTAATTTTCTCATTATTTACTCACCCTCATGATATTCCAGGTATGTATGACTTTCTTTCTTCATCAGAAAACATTTGAAAAAAAAAAAAAAAATACAAAAATACCTTAGCAAAAATATCTTGTATCATTAAAATACAAGTGGATGGCGATTTCTCATTTGAAACTGCAAAAATTCACAGAGAGTCCGCATAAACATCATCCATACGACACCTGCTGTTAAATGTATGTCTTCTAAAGTGACAAGATCGCTTTTGGTGCGAAAAAGATCAATATCTAAGTACTTTTTTCAACTCTAAATCATGCTTCTAGTCAGCAGCGGTACGCGCGTGTGACGTAATTGCATTTGCATTTTAAACACGTGCGTCACAGCCAGAAGAGTAGCACTGTTTACAAGTGAGGAGAAATGCTGTACAGTAGCTTTGTTGGTTTTGGTTTAGATCTGTAAACCTTTTTAACTCAAAATTTCTTCAAATGTGTTCTGGTGAATAAAGAAAGTCATATACACCTGGGATATCGTGAGGGTGAGTAAATAATGAGAGAATTTTCATTTTTGGGTCAACTAACCCTTTAAGTTTGATGAGGACTAAAGTTTTAATATATTATAGTAACTACACTATGACAAAAAAGTCATTGTCAATAAGCTCAAACATTCCAAAAAGTTGCAGCTCTCTATTCATCCCTTTAAAAGCACCACAGCTAAATATATTATACTCACTAGTTTGTTGTTGGACAACTAGTGGAATATTCTGTCATTATATGACTTCTGTCTGCATGTTTTACATCTGCAGTCTTCATTAACCCTCAGTCATTCAAATGTTCCCAAACAGACGAAACAGTTGCTGTTTCAGTGGATATGAGTCTGGTAATTCTAATTCCTCCATTATATTTAGGGTTTTCATGTGAAGCCCCAGTTTCACTTTGAAACTTCACTTTTAGTCTGTGATATCTGGCCAAGCACCACCTTCCATAACCAGGATAACTGCATAGAGAATTACTAGGTGGCCGCCTCAATCAAATTTTGTGCTGCCTCCGGCTGTCTACAAAACTCTGGTGGGTGTCTTCGTGGAAACACTAACCAGCGTTGCACTCAGTGGATTGTCATTTGTAACTGTAAATTTGAACTGCGATTATGATGGTAATGTTTGATAAAACAAATCTTACAAATGTTCTACCTCAAAATTGCTAATTGTAGTAGCCCAGTGGCCTATAAACATGACGGACTGGTGAAAACCTGAGCACCCTGACTCCTGGAAGTAGCAGCCAGTCAATCAGCTGGAGATTCTGTCAGTTATGAGAGCAACATGTTTCAGACAGTCAAAGAATGGATATATGCATACTTTAGCTGTAAGAAATTATGCCCTATCACTAGCAAGTTCAGCAATTAAAATGAAAGCACAGTAGTGTTCCAAAGGCAGTAAAAAGTCAGTAAAAACCACCAAAATATAAAGTTACAGTTCAGATCTCAGCCAGCCATTGTACTCTTTCCATACATCTAAGTCCCAGACACACACGTGACTGTGGTGTATAATATGCTTGACTTCCACCAAACACATCCTGTGCACTTCAATGTCTTACTGGGTCCTGCCTGAACACACACACTTACACAATACTGCTGCACTGTTTTCATAAGTCACGCTGGGCTGATTCGTCATCTCTGACTCTTCAATCACTTCTGCGTGTTCTCATGCAGGAACAACAGGGAGTGAAAGAACAGAATGGTACAGATGGAAGAGATTTCGAGATTTGCTCTTTTTGTCTTCACAAAAGTGCATTTCCTTTTCACACATATCTGCCTTTGAATGGTAGCAAAGTGCAAATGAGAATAATGACTTTATGCTTACCTTTTGAGATTCACAATATACAAATGTATTACAGATCTCTGGGATACTTTATTCTGATTGTTCAATAGTGGTTTTCTGCTGTCAAATAGATTTTGTTTATTACACGGCCCTCTGGAATACATGATTCTAAATTCAATTGTGCCATCAAGTGATCTAATATTTCTGAATAATGACCACACATCTGGGAATAATTGTTCACAGGTCATCCGAGTATTGAGAGTCATATTTCCTACTTCGCCACTCAACTAATTTGACCACTATGTCTACATCATATCTAGTGGGGTTGCACGATTTGGACAAAAATTCATATTGCGGTTATTTAAAAAAAATATTGCGATAGCGATTTCAACTGCAATTATGATGGTAATGTTTTCCACATGTTCAACTGCAAAATGGCTACTGGGGATTTCACACTTGAGCCCTCTTAAAAAGACCAAAACTGAGACCTTTTTTCAGTTCAACCACAAACAAATAAATATATAAACAGTGAAACAAATTCTTCTTCATATCCAAATGTTACCGTCCACTGTGTACCTGTTTTTGTCCATTTTGTGATAGGGTCTCAGCCCAGTCAACTTGAATATTAGGGATGCTCCAATCAGGATTTTAACATCTGATACAGATCTACAATTTTCTTTACATCTCATCAATCGATGCTGATCATTTAACTTTTTATCAGCAGCTCTGTCAAAACTGGTTATATGTAAGCTTTCTGCTCAATGTCACTGTTAACTATATTTCCCTCTTGGTAAAACCAAAGTTGTTGCCTAGTTTTTGCTGTCAAAAATAATGTTGGTTGATTGAATAATGCAATAAACACAAAATATAATTTTAAAATATAAATGACACTCCTTATTCTAGGCCTTAAAAACTAGTTGGCTTATAATTTTTTTTCTTTACTGTATATAAGATAGTCCTAAAGAACGAGGCTTAATGTTAAACTGAAGTTGAACTGATAACCCATAGGTGTAATTACATTTAAAGTGAAATTTTTGGACAGTTTGTCACCATTTCATTTAATTATTTGTATTCATTATTTTATTATATTTAATTTAGTAATGCATTATAGTATAGTAACTCAATATTTGATATAGATTTATTATATTACCGTTCTTTCCTTTTCATTTTGTTGGATGTTGGTAATATTAGTTCCGCTTTGACTTGTTTCCGTGGGCAGTGTAATAAGGGCAACACGCTCTTTCGTGAGAAGTAAACAAATGACAGGAGACTGGAGGAAGAGAAGTTTCTGGACCCTACAGGTGTTATTGTTAATGCTGTTTGCTCAGCAATCATTTAATAAAGATGTCTGAATTATACCCCATCTTGTATTCCGGGTTATTATTAAGATACCTGTGCCTTGCGGAGACTGAGATGCTGCTACAGCAGATAATAATAAAAAACGCTTCACGCAGGATGCGCCAGTTTAGTGTAAATAAAGCGTTTAGTGCACGTAAGCAAGCAGAACCGAACTCTGAGCACTTCTGTTACTCTAAGCATGAGAGGGAGTTGTTTAGCACAGAACTGCTCTGAAAACACTGTAACAATGCGCTAACATAATACAGACTGGACAGAGCAGTGCAAATAAACTTTGAAGACAACAGAATATTTATTTCATTAAATCGCAGCCATTTGCAATTTAATTCGGCATATCGGGGTTTCGATTTTATTTTGATTAATTGTGCAGCCCTAATATCTAGTAACCTTCAATAATGATATATTCTGAAAGTCTGGACAAAACAACATTCAAACCTAGAAGACAAAAAACAAAAAATATCCTCTTCCAAATATATTTTTTGTCAAATATCTTGGACAAAACATACAAATCAATTCAAATGTGTTTTTTGTGTTTTTATATTGTGAATTCTGTCACGCAGTAGCCGACAAATAGCTAGTAAAACATAAAAAAAAAGTTTATTGGTTATCCGTCTGTATCCCTATAACAAGTGTTGTCATGGTACCAAAATTTCAGAAGTCGGTACTGATAACAGTCTTGATACCAATTTCGATATCACAGAAAAGAATATGCTAATATGATAATGTGCTATTGAAAACACCAGTTTAGTTAAGTTTTAATAATTATTATTATTTTCCAGAACTTTCATAATGTTGAACTTTTTCAACATGTTTTAAAGTTTAATTTAATTTCATAATCAAAATGGTGTCTAATCAACTATTCTTAAAACAAGGGAAAATATAACTTTTCAACATGTCATTTCATTGTTTATTCAACAGCTCTTTCTTGAATGTATTGATTAATTATTATTATTATTACAGTGAATATAACATTTTACTACACAGTTGAAATATATTTTTATAAGAAATTGTATTACATTTTTTCAATTTCAGGCATCTAGATTTTATTTTGAATCGTGATATTATGATGCATGTTTTATGCCGGAAGATTCACTTTTCCAGATCAACAGTATGCGACACGGCCAAGTGTAATCATTGAAGACTTTTAAGTCATGTCTGAAATCTCATATCTTTACACTGACCTTTGAGTCTGACAAATGAAATGTAGGACACAGATTTGAAAAGTTTGCATTTTAGATTACTGGTTCTTGTGTATGTGGTAATTTTGAAATGTTGTGTTTTAAATGTTATTACTATGAAGCACTTTGATCAATTCTGTTGTTTTAAATGATATATAAATAAAGTTGAGGTGAGATTAAATGCAAATGCTGCGATTTAATTATATAAATATGTATTTGAAATGTAATATGCGCTTTACAGTGGTTAGTGCTCTGCTGTGACATCGTGACAACGTTTCTCAATGTCTCTGGAGTATCCAGTGTTTGAGTGGTTAAATTTATATATTCATTTAATGCACGCAGCTCATCCAGGCTAAGATTGCAGCCTTTAGTGGTTTAATAAATCACACTAGGACACGTCACGTTTCATAAAAGGGGAATAGTGTCATGGGAAAATTAACGTACAAAATAAAGGGGAATCTGACATCTTTGCGGTGAAGTGGGCTTTATGGAGTGGTGGAGGCGTAGTGGGCTAATGCACACAACTGTTAATCAGAAGGTCATTGGTTCGATCCCCACAGCCACCACCATTGTGTCCTTGAGCAAGGCACTTAACTCCAGGTTGCTATACAGTGCACTTATTGTCCCTGTAATAAGTGCACTGTAAGTCGCTTTGGATAAAAGCATCTGCCAAATGCATAAATGTAAATGAAGGAAGGGGTAGTGTACACAGCAATGGTCCAGAATGTGGGCAGGGTCCAACGGACCATGAGTGCGGGAGTTAGAAGCCAGCTTTCCGAGAAGAGGCACGCTTTGCCTTTTAATGGCAATGATGCTCTATTAACATCAGGTGTGCCTAGGGCTGGCCGAAAAACGATATCAATATTTGATGAGGCTCTATTAACATCAGGTGTGCCTAGGGCTGGCCGAAAAAACGATATCAATATTTGTTCTACATTTAGACATGCGTGTTGCTAAAAACACTAGCAGTTTGGCTTTTTTATCGTATTTTTCCACTGGCGCGTAGTGAGCGAGCGCTTTCAATTCCTTCCTATGAAAGCCGTCAAGCTTGCGAGGTGACTTGTAAAATTTACAGCAGCGCGGGACAAGCGGTTCCCTAGTGTTGGGAGTTGCTTTGTGCAGATTTCTTCCGAATCAGTGGAAACGCAGCCTCAGACTGTATGAAGTTGCTATTGCCCCCACTAAGCAGGTCACTGCATTACGGATCCGGACCCCAGATTGATTCCATTTTGACTGCAAGACATCATGACGACGGTTATGCCCTCTCATTGTCTCTAGTGAGACAAAACAACAGTGCCGGTTACATCATATCTGATCTTTCTGCGCTGTATTCTTGAATAATTTCTCTAGCACTGAAACACGCTTCACTGATGCCATGTCCGCACCCGCTTCCTCTTTTCCCCACATGCGAGTAAACATGAGGTGCGTGATTCCGGATCGCCTTTAGATCATAACGTTTTTTCTTTCTACATGCTGATTAATAAAACTAAATGTAGAAAGAAAAAACTTTATGGTGTTCCAAGCCTTCAATAATAAACAAATGTATTTCTGTTCTAATTTTGTGAAATTATTCAGATTTCATCATCTCTGACAAGGATGAGACACAAAACAACTATTAGTCTTTCTCACTTTAATGAAAATAGAAAAATGCCCCATTTAGACTTACTTTTTCAAAAGTTTCTCTATGGAGAACCCCCATACAGTATCATTGCTCAGTCACAAGGAAAAAATATATATATATATACCTTCATTATGATTTAAAATGAATAGATCATCTTATAACAGTCATATCCAGCTGCACTCAATTGATAAGCTCTATAAAATATTGTAATATTTTCAAAAAAGATCCCTCAGACACCACTGCATTGGCTGTGTCTGGGCCCCCAACGCAGTTTTGTAAAGACTATTTAGACTGTTTAGGATTTTGTTTTCGCTACTTTTTTGGAAATTCACATAAATGTGCAATGTGCAAATGTGATTGAATATCGTGATAAATACTGATATCGAATGATTTGAAAAAGAATATCGACTATAGGCTAAAAGGTGGGGCGATTGTGACAAGAGGGAGGGGTGGGTCTTAACCACAAAAGGTATTAAAAGAGACATCATTCAATGAAAATGGATTGCATGAATCATATCTTTGGACACACATTACATTAAACAAGTCAAGCCAAACTTTACTCTCATTATTTGTATTGACTTATGGGTGCAAATTTTTATAGTAAAAGTTGTTGAATTCAAATTTACAAGCTCTCGAGTTTTGCAATATTTATACCTTCATAGAAATCCATCAGATGTGCACAATGGAAAATGTTGTGAAAACAGACGTAAATTTTTTTCACAAAATCAGAGTTGACCTCGCTAAATGCAATGTAAATGTAATTGTGGCATTTCATAGCTTAACTAAAGCCGGCACCACACTAGCAGACTCCAAACACCAATATTTTGGCTGAGGGTTTCATACTTGCAGACAGTTTTGGGGAGATCTGGCTCTCTCAAGTTGGAGGTATGTCACACTTCCGGATACAAAATTGAGGAGGGGTGACAGAGAAACCAAATCACAGCAACACTCATTTGTCATGTGGAGCTCGCTGAAATAACAGGAGTACCGCATAAACAAACTTTTTGTAAAAGAGTGATTTAGGATACAATTCACGGAGTAACTTTGCCTTGTGTCATTGTGTGAATGTGAATTTATCGCCTGAAGGCTTGCCGTATGCAGCTTTCAGTGAGTAAAGTAATTCCGTTCAAGAAAAGAGAGTTGTGCCTCATCTTTCTTATGTCATTAGACATTTTAGTGTCGAAAAACATTTGGTGACAGAATCATTTTGGATTACAATCAGCGTTTGTGATGAAATGCGGCTGCGAGTGCAATTGCTGATTAAAACGTGCAGCCTGAAGTCAGTTCTTCAGTAAGGAAGAAGCTCATTAGTCATGTAATGAGAACACAATGGCCTGCCTCAGAGACAGAACGATTTTTTCAAGCAAGCTTGATATGCTTTTCCAGTTTTGAAGCATTAACAGGAAGTTCAGACAGTCAAATGATTAACAACCTCCCGCTGATACATGCTAATGTGCGCTTCATCTCTCAACCTCTGGCATGCGGTTATGTAAATCAAGCTCACACCTGAAAATCGCTGGAAAAATTGGTGGTTCCGGCTTAAAGTGATGGTGACTAGGGCTGGATATTAATACAAATTTCCAAGTTCGATTTGGATTCACAAGCTCTCGATTCAATTCTGACTATGATTTGATTTTATATTGATTAATTTGTGTATATTTCAGTTATAATGTCCCTTTTTCTTACATATGAAAGAAATTATTTTCAACTTATAATCCCATCGATTATACAGGGGACCATCTAACTAAGTACATTATGAAAATATAAATTTTACTACTTATATTTTATTAGCTTTTCATTATTTTTGTCACATATTGGCTTTTAAAAAAATCCATGTATTCAATCAATAAATAACGTGTTTTTTTATAAATTATTTTATTTACATGTTAATTGCATAATCTGTGGTATTTGCATGTTTTTAAACTGATTTGTTGAACACGTGCTAAAACCAATACTGTCTCTTTAACAAAAATAGCATTTCTGTAAAGAGGGTCTGTAAATGAGCACATTAACAAGAAAGACTCAAACGGCTTGATCTCATCTGAGCCGATGTATGATTAGAATTACAATTTTATTTACTTTTTATCAACAACTGACTGTAAAGAACAGAAAGGTTATTTCTGAGCCATTTTTCAATGACAAATGGGTCGTGTGGATCTTGTATTTGGACACACATTACTTCGAACAACTTATACACTCAACACGCAGTGAAAGGACCTCACTGCTGAATAATCCACAACTATACTACAAAATCACTGTTAAGTGAAATGTAAACATTTACCAGCCAGCTACCAAATATATACACTCACCTAAAGGATTATTAGGAACACCATACTAATACTGTGTTTGACCCCCTTTCGCCTTCAGAACTGCCTTAATTCTACGTGGCATTGATTCAACAAGGTGCTGAAAGCATTCTTTAGAAATGTTGGCCCATATTGATAGGATAGCATCTTGCAGTTGGTGGAGATTTGTGGGATGCACATCCAGGGCACGAAGCTCCCGTTCCACCACATCCCAAAGATGCTCTATTGGGTTGAGATCTGGTGACTGTGGGGGCCATTTTAGTACAGTGAACTCATTGTCATGTTCAAGAAACCAATTTGAAATGATTCGAGCTTTGTGACATGGTGCATTATCCTGCTGGAAGCAGCCATCAGAGGATGGGTACATGGTGGCCATAAAGGGATGGACATGGTCAGAAACAATGCTCAGGTAGGCTGTGGCATTTAAACGATGCCAAATTGGCACTGAGGGGCCTAAAGTGTGCCAAGAAAACATCCCCCACACCATTACACCACCACCACCAGCCTGCACAGTGGTAACAAGGCATGATGGATCCATGTTCTCATTCTGTTTATGCCAAATTCTGACTCTACCATCTGAATGGCTCAACAGAAATCGAGACTCATCAGACCAGGCAACATTTTTCCAGCCTTCAACTGTCCAATTTTGGTGAGCTCTTGCAAATTGTAGCCTCTTTTTCCTATTTGTAGTGGAGATGAGTGGTACCCGGTGGGGTCTTCTGCTGTTGTAGCCCATCCGCCTCAAGGTTGTGCATGTTTTGGCTTCACAAATGCTTTGCTGCATACCTCGGTTGTAATGAGTGGTTATTTCAGCCAAAGTTGCTCTTCTATCAGCTTGAATCAGTCGGCCCATTCTCCTCTGACCTCTAGCATCAACAAGGCATTTTCGCCCATAGGACTGCCGCATATTGGATGTTTTTCCCTTTTCACACCATTCTTTGTAAACCCTAGAAATGGTTGTGCGTGAAAATCCCAGTAACTGAGCAGATTGTGAAATACTCAGACCGGCCCGTCTGGCACCAACAACCATGCCACGCTCAAAATTGCTTAAATCACCTTTCTTTCCCATTCTGACATTCAGTTTGGAGTTCAGGAGATTGTCTTGACCAGGACCACACCCCTAAATGCATTGAAGCAACTGCCATGTGATTGGTTGATTAGATAATTGCATTAATGAGAAATTGAACAGGTGTTACTAATAATCCTTTAGGTGAGTGTACATTTTAGCCACATAGCATGAAATTTAGTTCCAGATGTGCATATAGTAAAAGATCGATATTGGGATTTAAGAACCGATATCGAGATCAAATGAAGATCACAAAGTATTGGAAAATCTCTATTTTTACCCATTCCTAATGATGACAGATCTGTGACAACTTTGGACCCACTGAAGCTAAAGATAATAGTGTGTTAGTGCATGCTCATGTGACAACACACAGTGAAGGGATCTGTGTGACAACTTCTTTCCTGCAACAAAACTCAATCACCAACAATGGAAAACTGACATTTACTAGCCAGTGGCTAATAACAGATATTTTTTTGATGAAATTAGCATGAAATTTTGTCTGGTAAAATTCTTTTAAGTGTTTCTATATCGAAAGTCAGTTTACAAACACAAATTGTTTAACCACTCCACAGATTTCATATTAGCAAACTATAGTTGTATACTTTGTGCATGACACAAGTAATTTTTCCAACAATTGTTTACAGACAGATTGTTTCACTTTTAATTGACTATATCACAATTTCAGTAGGTCAGAAGTTTACATACACTAATTGGGCTTTTCCACAGCATGGTACAACTCGACTTGACCAGACTCTGCTTGCTTTTTGGGGGTTTTCCACTGTTGATAGTACCTGGTAC